>NC_080738.1:2589836-2624836 GCF_019097595.1 Hemibagrus wyckioides | reverse complement strand
TTTTAAAATAATATTCACTGAAACGATCGGATTTTACATCACGGCTGCAGAAATGAATCACAGTTCTGAAATAATAATAATAATAATAATAATAAGCGGTAACTATGCTGGAATGTAACCATGACAACGAGCCGAACTTTAAACAAACGTTAAATACAAACCAGAATCAGACGTTTGAATTAAACTCCACAAGAACGGAGCGAGGCGACGGAAGGTTTTCAGGAAGTAACCATAGCAACAAGGGTATAAGGGTAACGTGGCTAGAACGTTTGTTAAACAGAAGGTTCACGTGAAGTTTATATACGTGATGAAATGAAAGCGGTTCTTGTTAGCGCACCCGTCACGCGTTCTCAAGTTTTTCGAGGTGTTCCAGCCACCACCGATTCGGACATCTCTCCTTTATCTATACACATCCGTCTATCTATCTATCTATCTATCCATCTATCCATCTATCTATCCATCCATCCATCCATCCATCCTATAGGCAGGTATGGTGAAAGAGCTGTAAATAATCATGCAGAATCTTACACACAACACACAGGTAGAGGTGTACATACTATTCTCTACTAGGGTGCCAGTGCATGGAATATGTCTCACATGTCAACGACACACACACACACACACACACACACCCACACCCCTTGCTTCTCAGAAGCAGTAGCACCCTAACCCTCCCCTCCCCTCCCCTCCCCCCTTTCAAGTCCTTCCATGACATCACTGATGATGTCACAGCAGCAGGTGTGTCCGTTCCAGTCCTTTCCGTCACATGACCTTTTTATCTTAGAATGCAAAGGTCACGACCTCTGACCGTAGCTTGAAGGATCAACATGCTGTCTTTGTGTGTGATTTATAGATTCTTCATCGTTGTTGGTCCAGGTGCGTCTGTGTGTGTGTGTGTGTGTGTGTGTGTGTGTGTTCATTTGTCCAGTGGGCAGGTGAAGGAGTCTCGTATCCGCACCAGTTCAGAGACACACAGGTGGCCATACAGCTTGTTATACCACTCTGGACACCGACCCCTGTAACACACACACAACCACATGAGTTCAGTCTGCTCTGGAATGGTGTGTGTGTGTGTGTGTGTATCTGCAGTCTATTCTGGAAAGTTGTGTGTGTGTGTGTACCTGCAGACTGGTCTGGAAAGAAATGTGTGTGTGTACCTGCAGTCTGTTCTGGAAAGTAGTGTGTGTGTGTGTGTGTGTGTGTACCTGCAGTCTATTCTGGAGATGTGTGTGACGCGGCTCTTGTTCTGGCCGCTTGGCTCTATGAGGTAGCGTGAGGTCATCACATTGGCCCGTACACCAAGTACTGGCGCAGCCTCGTGCTCCACCGACACACACACATACGCACACGCACCTTTAGGGAGGTCAGTCACCCATGACCTGTAACACACACACACACAGTTAAACGTATGAATAAGAGAATTTATCACAGATTACCAGTGTACTTCTGCGTGTATAGTGTGTGTGTGTGTCTCACCTCAGCACCACGTAGTCGGTGGCTGGATTTGGCGCCATGTTGTTGCGGATGTACTGATAAATATCCGTGTTGTTGTCGAGTGTTTCGATCACACGGCTCTCGAGCAGATCTTCATCCCATCGTTCCTGCTCACGGATGATTCGCTGCAGAACCTCGTCCACTCCAGTCGCCATGTCCACACACACCTTCCACTGCCGCAGTGACCAGCCATCGTGCACCTGCACCATCAACACACCACCTTCATCATCATCTTTAAGTTTGTAAAGTTGCAAAAAGGTCCCCGGTTTTGTCTCCACAGGCAGTGATGCGAGAGGAGAGTGTGAGTGTGCTCGTCGATGTGATGCGAGAGGAGAGTGCTAGTGTGAGGGTCAACGTGGTGTGAGAGGAGAGAGCGAGTGCTGTGTACCTTCTTGTACGCCAGTTCAGCATGTTCAGGGGTCGAGCAGGTATCGTAGCCTCTGAACTTCTCCTTGGCTTCTTTAAGCAGAGCGTCCATGCTGTCCTTCACCAGGCTCCTGTAGCCCTGAGACTCGTCCAGCAGGTCCTCCATGCGAGGGGGAACTAAAGCCTGCTCCATGTAGGAGTTCCTGCAGCCGCACACTTCCTCAGGGATCTGGACAGACGGAGAGACCTTCAGCATCAGCACTGACCTCAGAGCAGGTCCAGATGAAGGAGGTACCCTCACCGGGCAGAAACCAGGTTTATGGGTACGCAGTATAGAGTGATTTTATTATTATTATTATTATTATTAAGAAGAAAATAATAATAATAATAATAATAATAATAATAATAATAATAATAAATAAAACTAAAAATAAAATAAACAAATAATAATAATAATAATAATAATAAATGTAACTACAAATAATAAAAAAACAAACATTTTAAATAATAATAAATAATAAGATAAGAGAAAGAACAAGAAGAAAATAAATAAATAAAATAAAAATAAGGATAATCTTTGATTTGTAGACAAATTATTAAACTTCATGGAATAATTAATGGACATGGATTATAACAAAAAAAAATTTTTTTTAGGCAAGCATTTGTTTTTTGTTTTTTTTGCACTTTACAACAAACATTTATGTGAACTTTTTTCCTTATGGTATGTTTATCTTTTCACATTTTGACCTGTGAGGAACAAGAAGAAAGAAAACATCTCGTGTTTGTTCATCTGAATAAAAATAGAATAAAAAAATAAAAAAAGGAAAAGAAAAGCGGATGTTTTCGTCCATCCCGTTCCTGTCCACTCTTATTTACACTCCCAGCTGTGCACTCGCAGCTGACCGCCGTGAAAATACAACAATAATTCAGTTTCAGATCAGCTGGACAGCAATCAGGTCATTATTTCTCATCCTGTTTGTGTGTGTGTGTGTGTGTGTGTGTGTGTGTGTAAAATCCTGTTCATGTCTATGGCCTTCCTTTTCGTGTGAGGCTGTGACAGACGTCTCTTCCTCTGTGTGTGTGTGTGTTTTCCTGTCCCTTTTGTCCAGATAAGTCCATTATCTAAGATTTTAACATGGGATCAGGACGACCCTGCTTTAGCCAATAAAAGATTTTATTAGCAGAAAGGGTAAGTAATACTGTGTGTGTGAGTGTGTGTAATACAGAGAGTGTGTGTGTGTGTGTGTGTGTGAAGTGTAGATAACGAGCTTCTCTGCAGTGACAGTAGGAGTGTGTCGAACCTGGAAGAGTTTCCTGCACTCCTGGATCATGTGCGTGAGGCCGTGTGTTGCTGCCAGGTTTTCATTCAGGTCTCTTTGGTCCGGTTTCCCGAGTGTGTTCTTCCTGCTCATCACTCTGTCACACACACGCACACACACACACACACACACACACACATTTCTGTTAATGATAAAACTTTAACCACAGCATCCAAAAGTAAATATGTTCATAAACCTACACACACTCACGCACACACACTCACTCTCATGCACACACACACACTCACTCACTTGAACACACACACACTCTCTCTCTCTCTCTCTCACACACACACACACACACACACACACTCTCTCTCTCTCTTCCTCACACACTCTCTCTCTCTCTCTCTCTCTCTCACACACACACTCTATCTCTTACACACACACACCTGGGTGAGGATGCGTCCCTGCGGGCGGTATTCAGGTGAAACAGTGACGGTGCGAGACACACAGCCAGGTTGGTGCAGGTCATCTGATTCTCGCTCACGTTGGCCGCCACGTCACTCAGGAAACACAGCAGCGTGTGTAAAGCATCCCGGTTCTCATCAGGAAGTAAACACACGGCGGCGCGCACCGCCTGCAGACGCTGTTCCACAGGAATAACTGCAGGAGGAAAAAATAAAGCCGTTACACCGCGTCAGAACCTGCGCTCTATTACACCGCGTCAGAACGTGCGCTCTATTACACCGCGTCAGAACCTGCGCTCTATTACACCGCGTCAGAACCTGCGCTCTATTACACCGCGTCAGAACCTGCGCTCTATTACACCGCGTCAGAACCTGCGCTCTATTACACCGCGTCAGAACCTGCGCTCTATTACACCGCGTCAGAACCTGCGCTCTATTACACCGCGTCAGAACCTGCGCTCTATTACACCGCGTCAGAACCTGAGAATACGGAAAATCTTGCTAATCCCAAACATGCTAGCATTAGGCTAATTAGCAGCATTCATCACTGGTTTAATTTGTTATTGTCGGCACCACAGGGTCTGTATTGCCATAAGTTATAAATACATTGTGAAAGATATTAGTCATTAAGCAAACAATGAATTAGCGGTTAGCTTAGCTTAGTGATGATGAGTGTGTCGATCACGCAATGCAGAGTTTGAAAACTCCAGATTGTCAAATTATTGGATTATATCATCTATCTATATATATCATCCATCCATCCAAACATGTTGGCATTAGCGTTTGGCTAATTAGCAGTGTACAGCACTGGCATTATCCATTATTGTCAGCAGCACAGAGTCTGTATCGCCGTAAATCATAAATACATTGCAAAAGATATTAGTCATTAAGCAAACAATGAATTAGCGCTTAGCTTAGCGACGATGAGTGTGTTGATCACACAATGCAGAGTTTGCGAACTCCAGTTTGTTGCATTATTGGATTATTTCATCCCAAAAAAATGATGTAATCTTGTTTCATAAGTGCAAAAAAAAGATCTTATTTCTTTTTATATCCAGTGGAAGAAACCGATTCTTGTTTAGCGCACATTTTTGGAAGCTTTAAAAAAAAGAAAAGAATGAATGAGTCCAGTGTGTGAGGATGATGTGGTAATCAGGGTTACGCCTACGGGAGACTTAAAGCACCGTGAAGTGATGGAATGTTAAATGTCAGTTATGTAAGAATGTGTGTAATATGTTTTCACCATCCTCAGGCTATGGGAATAACACACACACACACACACACACACACACACACACACACAGAAGCCACTTGTCCAGCAGGAATGTTGACCCGTGGTCAGCTATACATACACACACAGGCCTGTTTTTTCAGGGCTTTTCAGAGAAATCATGAGTGTCGTAAAAAATCAGAACTAAATAAAAGAAGGTTTGTTTCCGAACTGTTTACGACGTTTTCAGCGATGGAAACTCTGAGGTTTCGTCAGACTGCATGACGTTGTGTTCTAAACTTTCGTTCTAAAAACATTTATAGGGAAAAACAGGAATGATGTAAAATATGAATAAATAAATAAATATTAAGTGGTTAGCGCTGTGGCCTCACAGCAAGAAGGTCCGGGGTCCGAAAACCGGGTTCGAACAGGCAGGGGCCTTTCTGTGTGGAGTTTGCGTGTTCTCCCCGTACCTGTGTGGGTTTACTCTGGGTTTCCTCCCACAGTCCAAAAACATACACATTAGGTTGATTGGTAATTCTAAATTGCCCATAGGAGTGAGTGTGTGTGGTTGTCTGTCTATATGTGTGGCCCTGTGATGGACTGGTGACCTGTCCAGGGTGTACCCCTGCCTTTCACCCAATGTGTGCTGGGATAGACTCCAGCAGACCCCCGTGACCCTAATTAGGAATAAAGCGGGTATAGAAAATGGATCGATGAATGGATGGATGGATGGAAACTGAACTCAGGGGTCTTTAAGAACAGCCTGTAGGGGGAGACTCTGAGACACTAACTCAGTCCAGTCAGACCAGGCCATGGACTGATGTGTGTGTGTGTGTTTTTTTTTTGTTTGTTTTTTTAAGAATTAAAAATTAAATTCTTCTTCTATTTCGAATTATATTCTTAAAAATATTACATTTTAATACCAAATATAGTCTTTTTTTTTTAAATGAGACTAAATAAAAAAGTATAAAAATAAAGAATATAAAAATAAAAAAAACAATTAAAAATCGCAAAAATCATAGAAAGTTCTTGGTTAAAAAATGGATTTAAACAAAATGGAAAAAATTAAAAAATAAAAATTAAATTAAAAAATCCCAAATATTTAAAGTCTAAATGCGAGAGTAACCTCTAGATGACACAAAAAAAGAAAAAAAAGTAATTATTTAAACTGTAAAAAGAGATGCAAAAATAACAAGATAAACAATTTTGAAAAAAGGGCTTAAATGTAAAATTTAAAAAATTTAAAAAAAAATATTAAATTGACATAACTAGGTTAAAAGTGATTTATAAAGACTACAATTTTTTTTTTACAAAATTATACAGAACTTTAATAAAGATATTTATTTATTTAAAAATGGGAAAAAAATAATCTTTTAAATTAAGTAATTAAATTAAACCTTATACAAAAATCTGAAGTAATATATGTGTGTGTGTGTGTGTGTGCTTACACTGATAGATCTGCAGGAAGGTATCAGACAGTTTGCTGGTGACCAGCGGTTCAGGTAGATCTCTGAAGTACTGTTTCAGCATGTCTGCCACGTCATAAGCTGATTGGCCCTCATAGCTGACTCCGCCCCCTTCTGTGCCACACGATTCATTGATCTGGCGCAGAGCCTGAATGCGTGATTTCACCCCTGACTTCCTGAACAAGCCCACCTGCAGGGGAGACAGCAGGACCCTTACACATCTGGGTAAAAGAATGTGTGTGTGTCTCTCTGTGTGTGTGTGTGTATATATCCCTCCCACACACCTGGTCGAGGCCGTGGTTGCGCAGGTAGCGCATGGCCTGTTGGATGCCCTGCGGTAATGGCTGTCCGCTCCTCTGCACGTTCACCTGCAGCGGCACGCCAAACACACTCCTCTCCTTTGAGTCGCGCACTTTCATCCGTTTCATGAACTTGGGTACGGCCCTGTTGCAAACACGCACACACACGCGCAATATATTAATTCATTTACGAAACCTGAGAAAAATAAATACCCAGTGTTACACTATAACAGAGTTGTGTTTTTTTAATATACAGTGTACTTCAGTGCACTGTGTGTGTGTGTTTGTGTGTGTGAGAAGGAAACTTCTAAAGGCGGAGGGCAGCTGAAATCTGTTTCCACCTTCCTCAGAAACAGGGTAAACAGATAGAGACAAAGCAGGGAAGAGCCATGCAAACACACACACACACACACACCCTTGAACTTTTACACTCTGGGTGATTGTCTCACACTGTGAGACCCATGTGCATGTGTGTGTGTGTGAGACTCACCAGCTGAAGCTGTGTTTGTTGCTAGGTCTGTGTGTGTGTGAGACTCACCAGCTGAAGCTGTGTTTGTTGCTAGGTCTGTGTGTGTGTGAGACTCACCAGCTGAAGCTGTGTTTGTTGCTAGGTCTGTGTGTGTGTGTGTGTGTGTGTGTGAGAGACTCACCAGCTGAAGCCGTGTTTGTTGGTAGGTGTGTGTTTCTCCAGCAGAGCTGTGAGTTTCAGCAGGCTGTATTTCTGCAGCAGATTCATCTGTAGTACTGACTGACAGTCGAGCTGCAGCGTGGACGATGACATACTCGGTCGGTGCGAGTTCTGAAAACTGGGCCAGCGCATCTTCTGAGGCCTGCAAAACACACACACACACACAATTACCACTTAGCAGTGAACATGATAAAAATATTGAACTCACTTCCAAACAAAACCCACTGCACTACACTAGGTATGTTTCCATTTGAGGAACCAGTATAGAAACCTTTTTAGTTCCTGCAGCTTTAACTTGGTTCTCAGGGCTAACAAATATTTCTGCTGTTGTGTCCGAGTTTATCATCTTACCTGTTAGTTCGGGTCAGTGATGCTCCCACACCCGAGTCTCGTCTATCTCTCACGCTAACCGTGTCGTCCTGCTCGCCTAGAGGGTTTCCTGTGCTCTCCTGGTCACTCCCATTCTCCGTCTCCATCAAGCGGTTCTGTAACGGAGATGAAGGGCAAGGAGAGGCAGAATCCAAAGCCGAGTCCGAGTCTCCTTCTTCTTCCTCCTCTTCATCCTCACCAGGTCCTGCTTCTGTCCATGTGCTGACCAATCGCTGCAAGCCAGTCACTCGCTCTAGCACGTCCTCGATTTTTGGCTCCTCCTCCTCTACCTCTGGTTCATCTTCTTCCTCGTCCCCTATTTCAGACGGCACATTGTCATAGAAACTCAACCGACTGTCTAATGAAGTGGAGGACCTGCGATGAGGCCTGCTGTCACTTCGGTGAAAGGAAGCACCATCGGCAAGTGACTTGGGAAAGGTGCCCGGTTTGTGACCATCAGGAAGATAAAAATATATCACTCCAGACTCCTCATCTATCGTCTTATGTTCCGCTTGCTTCTCATCAGTCCTTTTGCGGTTCCGTAGGTTGTTCTCCGTGGTCATGCTCGGCTCAGGCCTTCGCTCACAGTTCCGGATCTCCAGGTTCTCATTGTCCTGAACAAGACTGAATGGGTCAAACCCTTCCAGGTACATCCCGACCCGCTTTATGGAGCCGGCTGCTGTGCTGTGGCTCCGAGCCCTCGTGATCGGACTGGGTGTACTCACAGCACTTCCACTACTAGTCTCTGAATTGCTGCTGCCTGTGCTTCCACTGCTTGTCTGTGTGGAGTAGGTGATGCTGCGGTTGTGGGTCCCGCTGCGATCCAGTGTGGCAATGTCGACACAGTTGAGCTGCCGCAGCTTGTCCTCATCCAGACCTTCCTTCAAAACTGGACTGCTAATCTCTAGCCTCCCGTTGCTGACTGAGCCTTTCTTTTTACGCTTTGAAGACATGCTGCTACTACGCAGTCGCAAGCTTTCCATACGCTTCAAAAAGCTCTTGGCCCTTGACCGTGTACTTTTATTATCCCCACTACTTCCTGAGAAGGTTCTGGCATCAAATGCAAAAGTTCCATGTTCAAGTGGTGAAGGAATCCCTTCAGAAAACGAATCCTCATTGGCACCAGAAGTCCCAGAAGAGCACACACTAGCAACAGAGCTAGCACGGGTCGTAGAGGCTGTAGCTACGTTGGAATTGGTGTCAGCCGGGCTGGATGGCACCGTAATACTACGTGACCCTCCATGACCACCACTTCCGGCACTGTGCAAGGATCCCACCTCTGGCTGCTCGCTAAGATCTGTTAGCACACTTTCGGCACTAGCACTGACCCTCTCCCGAAGCAAGTGGCCACCAGGCAAGCGCTGATCCTGGGAGTAGAGGAAGGTAGGGGCAGAAATAGCATCACCTGCTGGAGATGTGAAGACATCCAGGTCCAACTGGTCCAAACGGGACCAGCGCTTGCTGTCCCTCTGAAAAGTCCAACGACCGCTGATGGCACAGGGCTCATCTTCATCGGAGTCTTCACTCTAGAAATGACAAGGTAAGTATTTCACAAACATCAAGCACAATCACATTTATATTGAATCAACAAGAACTAAATAAATAAGTAGACATGTAACTTCTAGATTTCTACACAAATCTAACATCCACCTCTTTTAGTATCATTTCAGTTTGTCTTTGTCTTTTTTGCCGGTGCATTATTACCTTAGCTGTAGAGTACCAGACATGGTCAATAATTTCTGTGTGGTCTGAAGAAACTGAAACAGTCTGAAGCATAATCTATTTAATAAACTGTTCAGACAGGCCATCGAGAGGTCCAGTTTGAGGTTCATTCATTTAGCCTTACATAACTTCCAATCTGATGTCCTAACACTCCCTGTCCACTTAAGTGGATAATGTGGCCAATTTGAGGACAACTGAGTGGTGAAAAAATCTGTTACTTGTCTTCACAATGTCACAAGAGTCAAATGTCCACCATTCCTTCTCCCTAATCTGGGTAATCTATTCCCCCCTCAGGGGATAAAGGGGTGGGGGTTAAAGGGTTTTTGGTGGGGTTACCCTCCAGCTGGAGATTTGGAGCCTGGTCTAGTTCCCTTCCCCCATTAGAATACAAGACTATCAGAAGACCTTAAAACCCCACCTATACCACAGCGAGGCTCAATTCTACATTCCAGTGGTTTTGTGCTCAAGTTGCACGAGTCATGCAAAAGAGTCTGCTCTATACCTTCGAGGTCTGAACGCTGAGCCTGAACGATATGCATGATGATATGAACTATATAAACTGGTGCATGATTAATGACAGTGAACTGGTGATGACCTAAACAAGTGTGTAACTTTGCTCTTCATGGCAGGAAACCTGTACTTAAGTAGTCAAGTCAAAGGCATCTCCTCCACGGTGGATAATAACAGTGGCGGAAAAAGTTCGTAAAACTCAACACGCTAGTTATTTCACAGCCCCTGAGGCTCGGGAACCCTTTGATCAGTGTGATTAGAGCAAGAAACCAAAAAAAAGGGACTTGTGTGAAGATCTTCCCCTGGCACCCTCAATAAAGTGAGCAATCATACAATTAATTAAAGATTTTTAACAATTTGCTGAGACAAATTAATCTCCTGGAGTGCTTTGCAAGTGCAGCAAATACAGACGTTGCCTCTTAGTGCCAAACATATTCAAGAAAGGACTTGAGGCGTATCTGAAGAAAAAGAAATAAAGGAGATAGGGGTCAAGGCATGACCAAGAGCGTGAAGATCAATGCATTCCAAGGATAGTTGGAGTCTGCCGCCCTGAAAGGAGGCACAATCACTTCCTTAAGTCAGCTTATGACCTTTTTCTCCTTAACTCTACGGGCACCGAACACCACCACTGGGGTCATCTGCTTTCATACCAGGACACACACAGGCAAACTCGACAAGGCGGCTATTGTTCAGGCCTAGTAGCGTGCACCGAAAACACCTCCATAAACACTGTGCTTATTTGGTTAAGTCATGGCCTCTACCGTGATTATATAGGCGGCTTGTTTGTCGATACATTCCTGACACGCCTATTTTGAAATCACGGATCACGGAGTGTGTAAGCACACTTATGCACGAACATTCCGTAACCATGTGGACGGACTATCCCATAATGGTGAACTGGACAGGATATCCTCTTCCTTTTTTTGGCAAGTTGTGAAAGAAAGAAGACAAAACAGACACAGAAGGAAAAGCAGGAGAGTAAAGCGAACGCAAGCCTTTCATTTCAGCCATTACAGACGTACTTTACTCGTGCCTTCAGGAGACGAGTCCTGCCAGGAGGAATAAAACTTTCCTTCTAATTAAAGTAGATGACAGACAATGAGGTTAAGAGGAGACAGGAAATAAGAGAACTTACTCGCTTTCTCTGAGGAGTGATCTCCAGCCTCATCATAGCACCCTTGTTAAGAGTGTTTAGTCTCCTGCAAGATGAACAAACACCCAAATTAGAAAAATTCGCATTCGTAAGAACCCTGTGGTCTCACACAAAAAACCTTAATCCAGAATCATGTCCAAAAAAAAGAAAATACTTTCTCTGGAAAGAAAGAGTTAAAAAAGAAAAAAAGAATGAGCACAGCGGTGCTGCCTGATAATGAGCTGTTGAGGGATAAGCTCCAGATTACAGAAAGTCAGAAAGAAGAGAGGAAGAGAAGAAGAAGAAGAAAAAAAAAAGGGAGAAGGAACTCGTTTGAACGGTCGGCGACAAGACCACAAAAGAGACGCCTGGCTTATCCTGCTCGCCACCTGGATAGGGTCATGTGACCTTCAGTTAGGGGCTTTTAGATATGTGTCTGCTCTGAGGGGCTGGCACCACGAAATGGCCTCCAGATGTCTGAGCACTCCAGCTGGGCTCAGCTTGACCCCCTCGCTCACTTAGAAACATGACTCTTCCTCACGGTCCGTCTCACTTTCTCTCACTCAACCTGTCTGTCTTTCTCTCACTGGCCAAATGTGTACAGTGTTACTGTAGTAAGACGAGAAGTATGAGAAAGAAAAAGTTTGCCGAGTCTCAGGCGTCTGTCATTCCACTTCATCTTCATTTGGAATTAAAAGACAGAGAGAGAGAGAGAAAGGAGAAGAGAGAAAGAGATAGACAGACAGGCAGAGAGAGATATTCTGGCAATAAAAGGTTGTAGGTGAGTTGGCAGTAGAAGTTTCCGGAATCTGACAAGTGTTGAAACGTGTGTGTGTGTGTGTGTGTGTGTGTGTGTAGCTTACCTGCAAAGTGCTTCGATGGCATCTCGATCCAAAAAGTCATGATCTCTGGTGACTGACGAGATCTGGATAGGAAACTGACCATCTAAAAAAACAAAAACAAACAAAAAACCACAGAGGTTATTATGTAAAAATTTAAAGCATCACGTGTGTGTGTGTTTTTTTATTTATATAAGAAAGGATATATATCGTACTTTTTACGTTTTCCGAGCCGTTACTGTAGGAACACTAACGTATCAATTAACCAAAACCTTCTGACCGATCAGAATCCAACCTTGGGTATAAATACAGTCTACTGCAAATACTTGCTTCCGATTAGCCGGCAGCTGTGTGTTATTGAATCCCAGTTCACAATCTTCTTCTTCTTTAGGCTTTACCCTTCAGGGGTCTCCACAGTGAATCATCTCTCTCCACCTATCCCTATCTTCTGCATCCTCAACACTTACACCCACTAGCTTCATATCCTCATTTATTCCATCCATATACCTCCTCTTTGTCCTTCCTCTTTTCCTCCTGCCTGGCAGCTCCATGTCCAACATTCTCCTACCAATATACTCACTCTCCCTCCTCTGGACATGTCCAAACCATCTTAATCTGTCCTCCCTAACTCTGTCCCCCAAACATCCAACATGAGCTGTCCCTCTGATGTACTCGTTCCTAATCCTGTCCAACCGTGTCCCTCCCAAAGAGAACCTCAACATCTTCAGCTCTGCTACCTCCAGCTCTGACTCCTGTCTCTGTCTCAGTGACACTGTCTCTAAACCATACAGCATGGCCGGTCTCACCACTGTCCTGTATCACCTTCCCCTTGATTCTCGCTGATATTTTTCTATCACACAGAACTCCCGACACCTTTCTCCACCCATTCCAACCTGCCTGCACTCGCTTCTTTACCTCTTTCCCACACTCTCCATTACTCTGGACTGTTGACCCCAAGTACTTAAACTCCTGGACCTTCTTCCCAGTTCACAATCAACACGCTTAATATGACGTAACCATGTCACCATGGCAACAAGCACAATAAATTGTTTGCTAAATAAATTAATAAATATAATCGTCAAAAACTAAAGATGTATGTTGTGTATCGCGAGTCTCTGCTAAATTTACTTTTTGACCTCAGAACAAAAGAGATCCATTCTCAAGAAGGGATTAAAGAGTCAAGGGGGAGGAGAAAGGCCAACACACACACACACACACCTATGCTAAAACAGTAGAGGAAGTTGCATCTCAGCAGTCAAACAAATACAGCTGCGATGCAAAAGAAGTGTGTGTGTGTGTGTGTGTGTTGGGAGGGGGATTAGGAATGACAATAGGTGCTCAAGGAGCTGTTGAGAGGTCTGCGTGTCTTTATAAAGCCCCCGTCTCTGTCGGAGCTCGCAACAAAACCACAACCATTAATGATAATTTAAAACACACAGAGAGAGAGAGAGAGAGAGAGAGAGAGAGAGAGAGAGAGAGAGATGCAGTGAGGGAAGGAATGAAAGACGAATGGAAACAGGTAAGGAGCGAGGAATGTAAGGAGACATGGAAAGTGAGAGGAGAGTGGAGAAGAAAATGAAAGGAATTCTAGAAAAAACTGACTGGACGAAAGAGAAAGAATGAAAGGAAAGGGGACAAAAATGAGGGTGTGAAGAGAAAGGGTCATAAAAAATAAATAAAATAGAGAGAGATGGACAGGTGAGAGCCGCAGACAAAAACACATGAGAAAGTGACAAAGTTAGGTGAGAGAAAGAAAGAAAGAAAGAAAGAAAGAAGTAGAGGAAAATAACAGAAAAAGAGAGACATGTAAAAGTGAGAGAGAAAGGCAAAGAAAAACACGAAAAAAAGAGAAGACAATCATTCTAATGCAAGACACACACACACACACACACACTTCACTTTCTATTATCAGAAACTTTATCTACAGTAATGTGAGCTTTGCAACCCTCAAATACACACCCATACACTTCACTCTGTGTGTGTGTGTGTGTGTGTGTCAGAGCTTTAGAATGTGAGAGCGTGTTGCACGTGTCAGCTGGAAACATAGCTGCAGGTCAGAATCCAAACAAAGTGTGTGTGTGTGTGTGTGTGTGTGCGCGTGTGTGGAAGGTACTTAGGCCTGAGGTGTGCTATCACATGTCTCACACTCCTTGCTTCATTAACTTACTTTGTTCAGTGTGTGTGTGCACGTGGGGTGTGTGTGTGTGTGTGTGTGTGTGTGTGTGTGTGTGTTATACTACGTGCCTTTCTATATGTAAAAGAAAAGAGAAGACAGGAGACACAACACAAACCTGAGCCAACTCAGGAATGTGCTTTAGGAAAGGGGGATGGGAGAGAGAGACAGAGAGAGAGAGAGAGAGAGAGAGAGAGAGAGAGGGGAAGTGAAATAAATTAAGAGAGAGAGAGAGAGAGAGAGAGAGAGAAAGAGAGACAGACAGAGAGAGAGAGAGAGAGAGAGAGAGAGAGAGAGAGAGGGGGGAAGTGAAATAAATTGAGAGAGAGAGAGAGAGAGAGAAAGAGAGACAGACAGAGAGAGAGAGAGAGAGAGAGAGAGAGAGAGAAAGCAATTCAAACTTAAGTCTTATTAAGTCTAATTACACAAAAACAAAATCATGTCAGAAATATCGACCCTCATCATTCATGGTCCAGATTGGATGTTACACAATAATTCCAGCCCCATGCCCTCATCCTGTGACAGGAGAATGGACACTGTATTTTTTTCTCGTGGTGCTGACGTGCGTCTGGACACACAGCCACGTTCATTCAGTAATTAGGAGCTCAGGCCCGGTTTGTGACCTACATACACCCCCTGGGCTATTCCTGTCAAAAGCTGCTATTCATGAAGATGGAAAATCCATCAACAAAGAAAAGTTCTTACCTTCATAGAGCTGAGCGTACTGGGGGAACCCAGCGGCCCGGAGCCACGTACATGCCTCCTTCGCCTCGATTTCTGAAAGAGACACAAGCACAGTGATGATAAAGAAACTGGTCAGATGTACAGTAAAATTTTTCTATAAGGTCCTGCTGATTAAAAAAAAAAAAGACTCAAAAAACCTCCCTGACCAGAGAAATACTTCATTAATATCCTGACCGGTCATTACCAGACATCTGCATGGTGTCCATCTTCGGATAACGTGATGATTTTACACTATAAACTTAAAGTTAAACTCAAAGTCCCCGGAAACCAGCATTTTTACTTGGGTGTCCCCATAATTACAACAATACATGAAAGTGTGTTTCAGATATATATATATATATATATATATAATTTAAAAAATGCTATTTAACTTAAGAAAGAAAGAGGAAAAGAAAGAAACGCCAGGGGAAATCGGGGGAAGGGATACAATATTACATATAGACACAATTTTAGCATCAGCTGATTCCAGAGATCTTAATCGTGTATTTTAGGAAAAACAAACAAACAAAAATCTTATATTGTTTCCCAGAAATATTGATTAAGTTTTTTTTTTTACCTATTAAAGATATATTTCTCTGTAGAACTTTGTTTTTTGGTCAACAAATTCTAAACGTTGTTAGAAAGAGCAACAGTTATCGTGTCAGCTAGTAACGAGGCTCAGCTAATGAGGCGAACGAGTCACGGTTCGGTTCACGCCATGACTCCGACTCCACGCGCTCCTCCCTGTCCAGCACGTTCTCCTCGACCTCGCAGTGTGGTGCTAGTTTTCAGACCGCACTGCTAAAGCTTATTATCCTGGGAACGACCCATTTATGAAGCGACTACCAAATGGCCGACGAGGTTTCCAGTAGTCGTTTCGGCTCGTAGACGGGGCTGGATACATGCGGCGAGGCGTCTGAATGCTGGGTGAAGCCGTGACTGGGACCGTAAATTCTAATATCAGACTGATACATTAAAATAAAATAAATAACGAATCAATCAAAAACACAGATCCTGTTCCTGTCCCATGCAGCACTGTGACTAATCACAAGACATTTCACCAGTGAGACTAATCACAACACAGCGCTATGATTTAATCATAACACTGTCTCCCCCCTCAAACCAGTCTGACCAATCAGAGCACGGATCCTGTGTCCAATTAAAAAGTCACTCTGGCTGAGAGAGAGTTGAGAGAGAGAGAGAGAGAGAGAGAGAGAGCTGTATGAGTAGAGGTGAGGAAACAGAGCTGCTGCTGATACGTGACTCTCTGCTCGGCTGACTGAGAACATGCGTGTGAGGGAAGAAAACATAGGAGACGTGAGATAAGGGAGGCCTCCTTGTGTCGTACGGACACACACACACTCACATGCACAAACACACACGGAGCCACAGATGGCATTTACATACCAAAAACAAGCCTAGACAGAAACAAGGAGAAGAGAAAAGAAACAAATGGGGTCTGCAACACACACACACACACACACACACTGACATGAAGTATTCTTGTGTAGTGTGTAGTTCCTGGACCCTGAAGAATGTTTGACAATAATTACACACACTTCTGAAAGCCTCTGTAATGAGGGCCCATGCTTCCTGTGTGTGTGTGTGTGAGAGAGAGAGAGAGAGAGAGAGAGAGAGATTGGCTAAGTACATGTTTAAGGTCACACATGGGAACAGAGAACCTATTTAAATGTAAATGCTACACACACACTCACACACCTCGATACACACATCAATGCAAAGAGCCAAGATAAAGACTGTACTGTCTGTGTGTGTGTGTGTGTATTGCATCCTGTGTCCCACCTTAGCAGTGGTGACCTCACTTCCCTTTCCTGTCCAATCGGAAGCTGATTGGAGTCTGATGTGTGGTCGCCATGGCTGCTTAAAATACCACACCTCCTTTTGTTTAAAGGCAAACAATAAAAGGCGGCAAAAAACGCACCAACGCAAATATAGGACACGACACACACACAGAAAAAGCCCACACACTGAGAAAACCATCCATCCAAAACGGAGAGACAGATAAACAGATAGCTAGATAGATCTGTCTCTCTATTTATCCATCTACCTAGAGGAAGAGACAGACGGAAAGAGAGAGAGACAGATAGAGAGAGAGAGTCAGAGAGAGACAGGCAGGCAGAGAGACAGAGAGAGAGATAGACAGGCAGACAGACAGACAGAGAGAGATAGACAGGTAGAGAGAGAGGGGGAGGAAAAGATTGACCGAGAGAGAGACAGGCAGACAGACAGCGAGAGAGAGAGACAGAGAGAGAGACAAACAGGCAGAGAGCGAGAGAGGGGTAGGAAGAGACAGACAGACAGGGAGACAGACAGTTACAGTAATGTCCAGTTTGATAATCCTCCTGTCAGCCTGTATCAGATGTATCACGCTAGCTAAATTTACCACAGGAATAACATTTAGCAAGCTAACAATCTACACCCTAATAAAGTGCTAGCAACAAGATTAGCATCCCTGCTAACCGCGTTCCTGGAGCGCTAATCACTCTAGTGCTTCAAACTTCACAGTATGCTAATCACACCTGAAGCAGAACACATTAAACAGCTAGCTGAAGAATGAGAGAAATAAAATAAAGGAAAAAGAGTGAGTGAGGGAGTTTAAAGTACTCAGTTACTTTAGAAAGAAAGAAAGCAAGAAAGAAAGAAAGAAAGAAAGAAAGCAAGAAAGAAAGAAAGTGTGGAAAGAGAAGTCTGAACAGGTTCCAGTTCCACAGGGAAAAGCTTTCGAGGAAACAGATTCCACAAGAAACCTGAGAGCACTTGAGTTAATGAGTGAAATATGCTAACAACGCACATTCGCGCGCTCTCTCTCTCTCTCCCTCTCTCTGGAAGAAGAAACAAACAGCTGGTTCTCCTCATCCCACTTTCCATTTCTGCGTACCCATCATTCAATTCCCTCAAAAAGAAAAAAAAAATTCTTGACAAGCTAAACTTGCTAACTGTTAGCACTTTTCTTCTCTTTTCTTTTTGCCCTCAGCCTCCCCAGCATCTCCTCATCCAGCTTTCCGTTCCTCTCTCCATCGTTCCACCACATTCCATCTGGAATCAAATTGAAATTTGCGCTAATTCCAACAACCTGACAATGCTAACAATTTTCTTCCTTTTTTCCCCAGGAACTGAATTCTGAGTGATGGTAATGGCATAGCAACGCTAACAATGCTAACCATGCACGTTCGTATTCTTTTCCATTTTACTGGGTTTTCCCCGCTATTGCTCATTTCTCAGTACTGACCCACAACACAGCTGGCTCACTTCCTGGTTCCATCACCTAGTGACCTTTGGCCTGTGCTTTTGCAGAATCATTGATTATCTAGAGCAAACAGCTAGCGAGGTCAGAGCAGGGCTCCTCCTTCACATATAAAACTCTTTATTTTACAGAAGACATGAACTTATCCCCCATGTACTACTGGAACTTTTGTCCAGTACTTAAAAAAAAAGTATTTAGCCTCCTTCTCTAAAACTAATAGGTCAAATAGACCACGCCTCCTTTTCTGAAACCGACAGGTCACATAGACCACGCCTCTTTCACTGAAACTGACAGCATGCACGCAGAAACAGCTAATCTCGCTCGTTAGTGCGTTCATTTTTTTGACAAATTCTTAATTTTTCCGGCATCAATCTCTCAGAGCATTTTATTCTGATCTCTGCGCTTTCATATCCAATCAGAATCTTACCCCGATACGTGGTCACCATGGTTACCCGTTACCCTTAAAAATCCACGCCTCTTTTTTAGCAGATTAAGACTGATGAAACTGAGCAGCTCATTAACTCTTAACCGATGAAGCCAGGTTTATATCCATCACTTCATTCTTCGGTCAATTATTTATATTTTTAAATGATTACAGGTGTGAGGTAGTTTAAAAAAACCCTCCCTGTGATGGACAGCGTTGTTTGTGAGGAAAGCTTTCAGAAAGGCTTCTAAAATTATCCATCTCTCTCTCTCTCTCTCTCTCTCTCTCTCTCTCTCTGTCCTTTTCCTGTCAGAGGAAGTTCTCACAATTGCAGGCCAATATTGTGTCAGCGTGAGGAGGAGGAGGAGGAGGAGGGAACTGCAAGCTCCCCCTGCTGTGTGTGTGTGTGTGTGTGTGTGTGTGTGTGTCGGTCTTCTGGAGACTGAATGTAAATTTGGTTCTTCAGGCATTTCTAGGCCGATGTTTGTGATCATCTTCACAGGTACAGAAAGTACAGTGAGCATTCCAGTGAACTAAAAGTATTGGCACCCCTAACAATCAGGGAAAGAGACAAAACCTTCTACGATCTTATCAATATCATATCGTCATATTGTGCAGCTTTAATCGTTTTTTTAATATTTTTCAACGTAAATATACAACAAATACTTCCATTTTCCTGATAAACAAACAAACAAAAACAATCAGACACAAACTTCACACTCCAATCAAATTTCTCAAAAAATCTATTGGCACCCCGTACCATCACAAAATGAGCACAAAGTGTGCACCTGAAACATTTCAAACACACAGTGTTGTGTGACATAGGTGCATTCAATCAGCAAAAAGAAGTGCTGCTAGCCCCGCCCCTAAAACAAACAAAAACCAGAACTTTCAAGTTCCAGAACGGGGCACCAAAACTTTTTACAGCACCAGGATAACTACTTTATAAGCTAAGATTTCACGGCCCTGATACACGATCGCACAATTAGTGGAAACACTTCCTCGGAACCTGAGGCGGCGGTTCTGACGGCCACCTTGTTTTTCCTTTGCTAAATGAATTATAGAGAGTTCTACAGTGCTGCCTGAACGTTTGTGTAAAATGAGCGGCTGATTTTTTCTCACACACACACACACACTCAGAATCTAAACGGTGTTGATCCTCACACACCTGGATGTCCATGCATCACTCTGTGGACTTGAAGCGTATCGAATGATTCCATTAAGGTCCGGAAACATATGGAGAGTCCGTGTGAGTGTGTGGGAAACCATAGAAATGAGATGATCCTTTCCATCTGGACACACTCTGTCTCTTTCACACACACACACACACACACCTTGGCATATGGACTCATTAATATCACTTTGAAACCCATTTACACGTCACTGATCCCGAGCTGTGACGCGAGCTCAGGTCAGGACAGTGTGATTGCACTGACAAAGTGGAGACCGAACGTGTTAATAAAGTGTGTGTGTGTGCGGTCCTTAAAAAAAATGCACATTCCAAAGTATTCCTCAGTGTTATTGTACTTCAACCGCACGTCCAAACAGACAGAATTCACAACAGGATTTAACACATATTCAAACAAACAAACAAGCTACATTCACATTTCCAGGTAAAAGACTAGAAACATGGAAAAGTTCAGTCTTGTGTATTTTATTTATTTATTTATTTTCTTGTGAATTTTATGTTCCAGTTACCACATGCCCCGGTACCACAGGGAGGTTCCAGTTAGTACCGTTTAATCCTCAGAACGTTCCACTGTCTTACAACCGGTCACATTTAACAAGCTTAACCAAATTCCATCCTTGCAACTGATCTGAATCAAATAAAAACCAACAAACACAGTTCTGTTATAAATAAAAAAAACCTCTTGGACTTCAGATCGAACCCTAAAGCGCACGAGCGCTCTTTATTCCCTGTGCCTCAGGTGTCACCCTGAAGCAGATCTAATCTAAAAAGGAACAAAAATTAATTTAAAGTCGCAATAAATTTATTATTTTTATTATTAATTTTAGATAAAACACACGCTGAAGATACACATCCAGCATCTCTAACAGCCGCGGGATAAAGTTCAGTGATTTTATTATTTCTACCGTCTAACAGAAAGGCATAAGATAAGAAATGAATAACTAGAGATGTGAAAGGCATGAGTGGAATGTTCCCGGAGGAACTGATATGACGTGTTTTACGGCGCGTACTCATTGCAAAGGCTATATCGAATATTAACGAGGTCCTGTTGCAACGCCAGAGGAGCGCGCGTGCGGGGTGCGAGTGTGTCCTCGCGCGCAACTTCACGCAAACTTTATTTCATCTAAATTCTACTCAGCATGTCCGAGGCTCTGTTCTCTCAGAAGAAAAGAAATGAAAGAAAAATGAAAGAATTAATCATAAACGAACTCTACTCACGAGTGAGGATCATTTTGGCTCGCGCGCAGTCAGGTATACAGACGCACACTTCTCTCTAATCCAGCATTACGGCCGAGCTCGCGCACAAACACCGAGATCTGGTCATGAGCAGTCAAGAGCGAAAAAAATCCACATTCCGCACGCGCTCCGAGGGGAAAGCCATCGATCCGGGAATCCGACGTTTGGCACAAAGTCCTCTCTGAGTGTGTGAGTGTGTGTGTGAATGAGTGTGTCCTCGCGCCTCCACCGAGAGATTCTGAATGAAACGACTCAGGTCCTCACTATCACCATAAGCCACGCCCACACCCAAACTGCGCGACTCTGATTGGTCAAAGCGCACCCTTCCCTAAATCAACACCAAAAAAAAAAAAACTTCAGGGGCAATCCTGCACTTTTTTATTTATTTATTTAATTTTATTTAATTTTATTTTTTCTGGGAAAAGTCATTTAAAGATCTCTTTTTGGAACGTTTGTGTTTCTGGGTTCTAATGCAAACATAGAACCTCTTCCTTAACCGAACAGCCCCCTAAAGGTGCAAAATGATCCCAGTAAAGATCAGAACTTTTCCACACAGAGTTATTACTGACCACAACGCTGCTGAAATCTCCACTCTGATTGGTTGGTTAGCGTTTCTATAGTAACAGGATTTTTTTTTGTAGACGTTTATGGAAGGAGTCTCCAGTGTCAGAAAACCTGCTGTACAGCTACATTTACACTTTATATGCATATATCAGTGACTGCTAATGAGTTATCTTCATAGTAGAAAACACTGAGGTTGTGTTACAGCTCATATTATGTGTGTGTGTGTGTGTGTGTGTGTGTGTGTGTGTGTGTGTGTGTGTAGTTTAGCAGTATTGTCTCTGTCCTATCTAATCTCAATCTGAATCTCAATCCAATCCGTTCCATTTCTTGAGGTTTTGTATTTATTGCCTTGCCCACAGGCTGTGTGTGTGTGTGTGTGTGTTGACCTGGGTGGGTTGTTAGACCCGAATGTGACATCTATGACCAGTTACACACACACACACACACACACACACACAGGAAGTGAGTGCTGCAGGTGTGTTTTGGTGTGCACTGGTGTGTTGCATAAGAGTGTTTGATGTGTGTCTTTGTGCATTGTGTATGTGCAGGTCAGTGAGGATGCAGCACCGTGTGTGTGTGTGTGTGTGTGTGTGTGTCCGATCAAGTGTGGCAGCTTTGATATTCTGAGGCTCATAACAGGAAATGTCCATAAAAATGGAAAATGGACAACATACACACACACACACACACACACACACACAGGAAATAAGATGGGGCTAAGAATGTGGCACATGGCTGACTTCAATTGTACACAGAACGCGTGCACACACACACACACACACACACACATCATTTAATGTTATAATTATAATTATTATAATATAAGAGACATTATAATATATTATATAATTATAATAGAGACATTCAGTATTCACAAAGCTCACAGTCTGCACCCAAACACACACACACACACACACACACATCATTTAATGTTATAATTATAGAGACATTCAGTATTCACAAAGCTCACAGTCTGCACCCAAACACACACACACACACACACAATAAAACACTTCCTGTTATAAATCTATTCTCTGACCTTTTGACCTGTTGTTTTTTTTTTCAACTATAAATTAAACCTTGAAGAGAGATTTTTAGGTTGCCAGATTTTCCAAATCTGATCTTTGTGTTCTATTTTAATTCCAGGTTCGGTTCTAAACACCACACACACATTCGATTTTAATACAATCTTCCTATGCTCTCTCTCTCTCTCTCAGCAATGGAGCTAGCTAAATTTTGCTAGTATTAGCATTTCCAGACTAAAAAAATAAGCAACTATATATATAAAAAAAATTTTGGACACGTGTTAGGTGTCAAAACAAGATCTTCTAGAATAATCCCTCCACTTCTCCACACAAAGCCCTTTCTTTGGCATGTCCAAAAATCAAAGTAGCTGAAAGCGAGATTAGCCGAGCCCGGGGGGAATCTTAAGGGAAACAGAACCCTCTCACTGGTCATATCGGAGACGCTCCTGCTCCCTTCTTCATCCGTCTTTTTCATCTTTCACTTTTGATGTCCATGTCATGTCAGTTTGATGCATGGGATGCACTTCCTCGCGAAAAAAGTGGAAGCTCTTTGAAGCTAGCTCCAAAAGGACCAGGACAGAGCGATCGAAGGTCAGAAGAGATGACCTGCTGCCCATAAGGTTCCCATAAGGAATTCCAAACCACCAGCTGTAATGTAGGTGGGAGCAGGGGAATACTGGGAATTGTGGGAAGCTAGCAGACTGAAATGAAAAACATTTGAAATGTTGCTTTTTCAATTTTTTTTTAGATGTTTTGGACAATTTGATGTAGACCACACATAAAGCAGAGAATTAATGCTTGTTTTTTTTAGCGTGTCTTCTAAACAATCAAAGGCATTCGTGTCTCAGCACCTCGTCCATCTTCATACTGGGCAGTTCTCATGGTAGGAAAGATTAAAAAAAATCCAGCTTGGGCTTGGTCATTGGTCAGGCTGGTAGAAGACCTTCACCTTGGCTTATGATGTAGGATTAGTTCCTTTACTTCATACATTACGTTTCCCCTTCTGAAGCTCCATCAGCTGGTCTACAGGGTTAACCTTCTGGATAGCTGTTGGCTGGTCAGACCAACCTGTCCACTGAAATCCCTCATTTTGGGTTTCCTACATTGTAAGAAAATGACTTATAGTCCCAGAAGTGTAACTGTGTGTCTATGGAAAAAACTAGCAATAGTGAATAGATTGATGCTAATGAGAAAGAAATGAAACCTGACAGGAAGTTGATGAACCAGAAGTAGATTACTTTGCTCCTCTTTAACACACATCAATATACCGGTGTTTACAAGTGAAAAATCACTGACCCCTGACCAGTCCAAGAGTGATGAAGTAAAGATGATTTATGACAACAACACTGAAGGAAAAAAAAACCTTCAAAAACTCCAATCTTGCTAAGGTTCAGTTTTGGTTAAAATGTGGCCCTTTTTAAGGCAGCTGTAGATCTGCATACCGACATACCATAGAGACAAAGAGGCCTCAGGCTTCACATCATACCTCATATTTTTTCAATTATTCATCCATGAAGATAAGAGATTACAAACCAGAGATTGAGGGCACTGAACGAGCGGGAGAAATGTTTATTTTAGCTTCAATGACTAGACCATTTTTCTTTTAAACTGGCCTCAAATAGAGGCAGCGTTCGGCTCCCGTTTCTCGCTCTCCAGGTTATGATTCATGAAGATGTCATCACATTTCCACTGTCCAAACCGTATAAACAGCCTGTTGCTAGACACGCTGCTGGAGCTTCATTTCCCGTGCTTCATTTAACCCTTTCAGGAGGGTTTTCTAACCGACACAATCCTACAAATTGGCTCTTGGCTTTTGTTACAGATGACCAGACGGCATTGTTACGGCTAATGCTTCGGTCAGCTAGTAACAGCAAAAACAAACAAAAGATTGCCAGGTTAGCATTTGACAGTGTGATCTATGAAACATTCCAGCCTCACGTGTTTGCTTCTTAGCAGCATTTTTTTTTCCTTCTACTTTAATGAGTCATGATAGCAGAAATGAGAGTGTTCTCAGAGAGCTAATGGTTTGTCGAATGATTTCAGGCAGAGATCTAAACTGTTTACTCTGCTCTTTTTATGGTGGAAGAGAGAAGAATTTGCTGTGCTTCGTCTAAGAGGCTTGGGCACTTTCACCTGCTTTTTTTCTTGTATCTCTGATTCCTTCATTATGTGTAGCAACCATGCCCAAGGGATGATTATTTAGCTAATTTATATACCGAGAACTAGCCTTCCTGAGCATCCTGGACAGTCAAATCATAAAATCAGTGGAACCCTGGAATACAAATTTAATATGTTCTAGAGGCGAGTTCTTAAGGTGAAAATTTGTATTGAGAAAGGAATTTTCCCATAAGAAATAATGTAAATGCAGATAATTTGTTCCAGCCTCCCAAAAACATGACCAATATTCCCAATATGGAGTGTACAAAGAACTGACCCAAGCCAAGCATTCCACGTCAAGGCTCCTCACAGGAAGTCGTGCCACCAAGCTTGGGCTAAAAATAGAACAGACCTCCCACGCCCCCAATCTGTCAACAAAAAAACACCCAGAAAATCACCCTGCTTTTGAACGCATGCCGAAGGCAACGCTGGTATCGTGGGTTAACTCTTTCGAAACTGAAAAAAAAAACTCGTAACATTCGTAAACTCGTTTCAGTTAGCTTTGCTTGGCTTTCCACTGACGCTAACAGGTTTTGAACGGCTCCCGGATGTACGCGCAACTTAGCCGGCATTTGGTTCGGTTCATTCATATGGCAAAAATTCTTCATTTGCTGATGCAAATGTCTTGTGAAATTTCAATTCTTAAGGTGAAAATTCATAAGGGAGGGCATTCATATGCTGAGGTTCCACTGTACACCTTTCTTTGGTTGCCCAGAAACTTCACAGAATTTCATAAAGTAGCAAATGTTACAAGATATGGTGAGCTAGTTATGTGCATTCACACAGACACAAATGAGTATAAAAACCCTGAACAGGGGACGACCCAGGCAATCATTTACCTTTTCTAAGAAAGAGTCCAAGGTAAACATACATTATCTGGTTGCTGAATGACCAGTACTGGTCAACTGACCCTATTTGTCCACCATTCAGGTAGGAAAAAAAGTTATATCCTGGACCAATCATCTTGTCCCAGAAGCCCAAGCTAGTGATTTGAAAAACAAACCTTTTCAATAAAAAAAAGCTGTGCGAAAGTAAAGCAACAAAGCAGGAATGAGGAGAAAAAGGGTGGAAATCATCTCAGACATTCCTCCTCCTGACACATGCATGATGAAGCACCGAGGCTACGTGAGTAACTTGGCAAAGCCGAGGCCAGCGCTCATCATGTGGTGGCCGTGTGCCAAACTCTTTGGTCTGTTCATTAATCATGTACACAGCTTACTTACACACAAGCCATTCTGCTTCAAATTATGTCCTGTGGTCAGACAGCCACGAGAGAGTGCTCAGAATGGGACGAAAGAGTGGCTTTTAGTTCGCTTGTTAGCACACGCTTGGCCTGAGTGCTGACTTGTTAAAATGTACAATGGAGACAAATTGAGGATGAAGGATTAAAAAAAAAAAAAAAACGCTGTACCCTGGTAGAATGAGTTACATCATAAGATAATGGATTTGGGACAAAGGTACAGCCCTATAATTCATCCAGTTTAGCGAAGATGCTCATACATAGCCAGCAAATTGCTGAAACATGATTCGTTTCATGTGTGGCTCACTGAAAACTACACCTAAACAATGTACTACTGCTGTTAAGTAAGATGATCAAGGTACATCGGGTTCTAATGCTAATGAGATTTAAGTTGGAGAGGACCATCATTTCATGGCCTTGTGGTCTGAAATCCATCCTCCACCTAAATCATGAGCATGATGACAACCCGATTTCAGATATATCCTGTTTTGAGAGCTTCTGAATCCAATAAAAGTCCTTGATTAGACCCAAGTTTGAAGGATTGCAGAACTGATGCCTTGAGTATACCAAAGATATCACAGGCATTCTCTCTCTTTTATGGAGACTCAAAGTGAGGGTAAGCATCTAACCCTTTCTTCTGATCCTGATGGTCGACCATGCTGTGACCTTTGACCTGGAGATTAGTGGGTCGAAATAAGAAGAGAAAGATATCTCCAGCTCTAATACTAATGAGACTTGAGTTCGGCTCTTGTTTCGAGGCAAAAAAATTTTTGCTCATTCAACGAAAGTGCGGTTGGAGAAATGTGGACAGGATCTAAGAATAAAGAACCGTACTTTGATGGCCTTGTTATCCTGCTGTCAGATAAATCAGCTTGTATCCTGTTCCTCCTGAATTCAATGGCGGTCAGAAACTGAATACAGGATCACTTGGACATTGGGGTGAAATCCAGCAGGAGTGGTGAGCCAGTGTTTTTAGCTTTGTGCTACTGATCAGAAGGTTGTAAGTTTAAATCCCTGTACTATCAAGTGGTCATGGTTAGGTCTTTGAGCAAAATTGTTTTGAAACCACTTTTGAAAAAAGTGTCAGTCAAATGACAAAGTCCCATTTTTCTTTCTTTTGGCTTGTGATCTTAGAAAAGTTTGAAGGACAAACATTGCAGAACAGATGGCTTGAGAAGATGGAGGGCATATGGTCTTGTCTCTGTTTACCGGAGACTCTAAGGATTACCTAGGAACGACATCCAACCTTTCTTATCCTGGCCCTCGACTGTGCTCTGATCTATAGAGTCCACAAACCAAACCAGGTGGGCAAATGAGAACATGTCTGAAAAAGATGAGTGAAAAATGGAACATGTGGACACCAATTAGATAAAAGCACATGCCATCTGTACAAAGATGATAAGCAGCATAAAAAACAGCACTCAAGCGATTTGAACTCTTTTTTTTCCCTTGCCATATGTGAACATGTGTTCAGCCACCTGATAATGACTTGGCTGGTTTGTGTTGTCTCCTGGCCTTTCGTGGTCCTCTGGTTCTTTTGTGTCTAAGTTAATTTACTGCACATCTGTGGAGGATCTGATGAACTGCACGGGGGAGTCGAGCCATAAAACGCCTCCTGTGTTGCCAGCAGAATTAGATCTCAGCCTAGTTCACTTTCTATCAAAGACTGAAGAGCAAGGAACAGCAAGCACATGCCTGGCTAAATGTGTGTGCGTGTGTGTGTGTGTGTGTGTGTGTCAGGACACGTTGGTAGAAAATGTTATAAGGTCTAGAAGTGCTTGAGGGCACAGACATGAATGCAGCTCATTGACCAGACAGGAAAGCTCTGAAAGCTCAGTGTGTGTTTTAGGGATACTGAAGTGGCCATTCATGGGGTATTCAGGGGGTCTTAAAGCACCAGGCAGGGACTGTTACAGCTGATGGAACCAGGAAATGTTATGAGTACTTTAGAGTTGAGTGGTTTAAAACAAAGACATGACAACGTAGTACATCAAGTGAATGTGTTCCATTTTTGTGTTTCTTCATCTTCAGGACTGAATGTCTACATAAGTGGTCTTAGATGAATGATGAACCGCCCAGTGACCTCAACCTCAAGTGGACCATGTCTCCTCAACTATCAGTTGTGGGGTCCCTGCACTTGACAAAGTGGTATTTGTTTCAGCCAAAAGCTAATCAATTTAGTTGAGCACACCGAATATCCCAAAATACTGTTTTAAGGTGGGATCTACCTGCCATCCTTTTACAAACTAATGAGTGTTGCTTACAAGAGTTAAACGGTACAATTATATATATAAAGACCTTGATTTAAATGGAACAAAGCAAGGCTGATATAAGCTAAGCCATGAGCTAAACTCAGAGTTGAGGACATCTTCCTGACTTTACCCAGTAAGAATTCCTAAAGTTGAGGGGTTGTTGGAAATCCAGAGCTTTAGCTGAATCCAGAATTAGTTTGAATTAAAAACCGAAATTCTACTGATGCTGCTGAATATTTCCTGATTAGAAAGGATTCCAAAAACAACATTTTCAGGAAGCTAAGAATCTTCTAAAAACCGTAAAGAACCCTAGAATGATCTTAGAGTACTGACTTGTAGGAGCTAAACGTTTAACAACTAAGCGGTCCCCTGTATTAAGAATATAGTGTTCTTCAAGGGTTCTATAAGGATTCACTTGACTTTCAAAAAAGTTTATTTTTTGGTAGTTCTGCACTTGAACCTCTAAAGGGGTTTCCCTGAGAATGACAGATGAAGAAACCTTAAGGTTTTAAGAGACATTTTTAAAAGAATGGAACATTAACAGTTCCAGTCTTAATAGAAAATGAGTATAGATTTCTGACTTTTCTTTTTAAGCCTAAACTCTACAGAGAATTCTGTGTAGTACATCTGAGGAACCTATTTGACAAATCACAAAAAAACACATTAGGGCCCAGGAGGTTCTGCAGGTTTCTTTTTCTCTTTCTGTTCTGGTTTTTGGTACGTCCCTAGAGACAAGAAAGAAAACTGGGTCAAAGTAACCGTGAGACAGAGGCAAGCTAGGGAGAGATGACATGGTCTTGGAACAAAACAGGACCACAAACTGTACACAAAAGACAAATTCTCAAGTCAAACATGCCAAGTTTCTTTCTGTGCTCTGAAGCAGCGATGGGAAATTTATGCTAAAAGCATGAGTGGTATTTTGAAAAGATATCAGTGTTTCCCACCTCCGCAAAATCCTGAGAATGGCTATTCCATCACACTAAAACTATCTAGGCCACCAGACATGGACTCATATGCATAGTTGTCATATTTCTAGTGTGCTCTGAATGCAAGAAAACATTCCAAGCATCTTAGCCACAGAATATGATCTACATAAAAAACATGGACATGGTTCAGAATCCAATAGCACCAGTTTATTTCAGATTTTCCCAAGAACAGAGGCTTCAAAATCCCAGTGCATCATGTTGCCTTGACTGTGATGTCACACAACATGAAGTATCTTATATATTACTTAATAACTCAAGAAGAAACAGAATCTGAGCTTTCTAAACCTTGACAAAACTCTCAGATTAAGGTTTCTCTCTTTCTAGGACAGCCATGTGACTGAGGGCTGAGGAAAACATGTAAAAGCACATGACCCACAAGACATGGGGAGCAACTCCAAAGGCTAGTGAACAGTGATGCCAAAGCTTCAGGAAGATCTTCTAGCAGGAAGGCTTGTACGAGAAAAGTTGCATTGAAACTAAAGAAAAAGATTCACTTTTCACGTATTTGCTGTCGGTGATTCAGACAATTGGTCTTTCTTCATTCTGTGATAATAGTCAGAGTGACCTCAGGGTTTATTTAATTATACTGCATAATTACAGGTTATGTGACCGGCCATGTCACCAATAGTGCGGCAGAAATTTAAGGCAGAGAGCTTCAAAGACCCACCAGTGAAATCAACAACCTTAAAAGAAATTGATTCTTTTCATTTTATTATTGAATTGAAGATCTGAATTCACAACCTTCCACTTGGTGGCCCAACTGGTTGTCCAATAATATATATATATATATATATATATATATATATATATATATATATATATATATATATATATATATATATATAAAATGTATGAGAGAGAGAGAGAGAGAGAGAGACTCAGGCTAAAATATCCCTAAAATATAGATCAAGATTTGTCCAAGACATGCCAAGAACTTTATTTGAACCGGTTGTGGAGTTGAATCCTAGTTTTAATCCTGTTCCACTGGAGCACAGGAACCTTCAGTACTTTCCATCACAAAGACTCGAACATGTCCAAAAGACCGGATCAGTAATTCCTCCCTGAGGCTGAATGAGGCGGAATGCTGGCTTGACCTCAACCGAGCTCTAGCCAAAGTCTCCAGCAGAGAGTGAGCAGCACATCAGCATAGCCAAAGGAAAGCTAAATCACATTTCCTCCTCCTGATACTGTACTCTATTCATTCAAAGAGAAGCATCACATGACTCGATCACAATGCTTCTATTTGGACAGTACGCTGTCTGTTTTTGCTTATCCCATGTTTTCTCGGACAACAACTGAACCATTGTTGATAGTACCATGCCGTTTTGAAGATACATCAAACAAACCCATTGTTTCTGAGACCTTGAGGATACCAGGGTGGTCAGAGAAATAAAAAAAATGCACGAACATGAGAAAAACATCAGATCATGCATCATGACCAGACAGACTGTGTAACCTCAAGCACAAACAACTGAGCAAATAAACAAGAATAATAGAAAACATATTAGTGCCTAGTAACAAGATCTGGGAACTGCTCTGGATTTTATCTGTCATGCTCTATTGAGATGGTAGGTGGCCGAATTTTTGACGGCTTAACCTAGTAAGCACTGGGTAGGAGATTGAGAAGCTTTTACTTTAATCATAGTGAGTATGATGGTGTCCTGGTATTCCAGTAGTAACTAGGACAAGAGCTTAGTATTCCAATAGTAACTACAACTGGAACCTGGTGTTCTGGTGATTCCAGTAGAAGCCAGGAGTAGAGACTGGTGTTACAATAGTAACTTGGACCATAACTTTATATTCCAGTAGAAGCTGGGACTAGAGCTTGGTGTTCCAGTAGAAGCTAGGACTAGAACCTGGTGTTCCAGTAGAAGCTAGGACTAGAGCTTGGTGTTCCAGTAGAAGCTAGGACTAGAGCCTGGTGTTCCAGTAGAAGCTAGGACTAGAGCCTGGTGTTCCATGAGAAGCTAGGACTAGAACCTGGTGTTCCAGTAGAAGCTAGGACTAGAGCCTGGTGTTCCAGTAGAAGCTAGGACTAGAACCTGGTGTTCCAGTAGAAGCTAGGACTAGAGCCTGGTGTTCCAGTAGAAGCTAGGACTAGAGCTTGGTGTTCCAGTAGAAGCTAGGACTAGAACCTGGTGTTCCAGTAGAAGCTAGGACTAGAGCCTGGTGTTCCAGTAGAAGCTAGGACTAGAGCTTGGTGTTCCAGTAGAAGCTAGGACTAGAGCTTGGTGTTCCAGTAGAAGCTAGGACTAGAACCTGGTGTTCCAGTAGAAGCTAGGACTAGAGCTTGGTGTTCCAGTAGAAGCTAGGACTAGAGCCTGTTTTTCCAGTTGAAGCTAAAATGAGATTATGGTGTTCTAGTAGAAACTAGGACTAGAACCTGGTGTTCCAGTAGAAACTAGGACTAGAACCTTGTGTTCCAGTAGAAGCTAGGACTAGAGCCTGTTTTTCTGGTGGAAGCTAGGACTAGAGCCTGGTCTTCTAGTAAAAGATAGGACTAGAGACTGGTATTTTGGTTGTAAGACCCAGAGCCTGCTATTCCAGTAGTATCTAGGACGAGACTTGAGTAATCCAGCAGTAGCGAGGACTGGAGCCTGATGTACTGGTATTAACTAGGGCCAGAGTCTATTATTCTGGTAGCTTCTGGGACTTTTGTAGGAGTTTTGGGGAATGAACCCTTGCCCAGTTGTTACAGTGTTTTACATCATTCAGTGCTATCCTGTTTAAAAAAATAAGAAGATTTATGCATCATTCAAGACAACTGTCATAGCTAATTTTCATTAAAATGAGGAAATCTCAATTCAGCTGTTGCTAGTGTGAATGTAGTGTTACTATGTACCATAATGTGTTATACATAGACAATGGGTTAATTGTTAGTATTCACCAGGACACATGGCATGATAAAGGACTTATTAACCAGCAACAGTGAGACAGCCCTAACTCAGACATCTATGTGGTTGAGTCACCACCCAGCAGTACCATCTCTCTTGTTCTTTTTTTGTGATTTCACTCTTTCTTTGCTCTTGTCACCCCCTTTATCTTACTTTTACCCTCTGTCACACATGCACAATAACTCTCTATACAAAAGCAGAACCCGTGTCGTACCGGTAGTGCCATGACCACACACATGTACCTGCACACGTGTCCTGAATAGCAGCGGGTCATGTCACACGTACGCTTCGTTGCTCCGTCTCTCTTTTTATTAAGCCAGCATGACAGCGCAGTGGAGTTCAGAGCTGGGTCAAAGTTCGTGCAGCAGAGTTTGAGAGTCCCAAGGACAGCGCTCCTGTCAGGATGACACTTAGGCTTTGACCTTAGGGTCAGGGAGCAAAGGTCATGGTGACACCTCTTTTTTTTTCAGGAGGTTGTACATGTTGCATAGGCGTCCTGAGGAGGAAATAGACAACAAACTTAACAACAAGGATGTGGGTGACCAGTGGAATTTAGCCTAGAGCATTGCAGTTCTGGTCCTGATGTACCACTTAATACATTTTCTGTGTTTTAACCCTTCTGATTTAACTCATCAGGTGCTTCCACATTATTATATAATTATTCAACAAATAAAAAAAAAATGATTAAAATAAATAAAATGGCTGACAGTTTCTAGGCAGAACAGTTAATTCATACACTCTAACAAAAGCATTCTTCATTCTTCTTAGCTTCCAGACAAAAAGGTTCTAAACTGGAACCTCTTAGGATTTCCTCAGAGCAATGACCACCGGACTTAGTTTTAACGCAAGATGTGGGCTTGACCAATACATTTTGATTTCAAAATAGTGTGGACATTCCTTTTGAAAATAAAGTTCAATTCTACACGTTCAATCTAGTTTAAAATGCTTGGACCCCTAAATAAACTGAAATACATGAGATTATTGTGCAGGGCACCAGCAAGAAACCGTGATGAAAGACAGGAAAGTCTTACAAGAATTCCATCAAAACATTTGCTATCGATGTATCTAATCTTGAAGGCACTGGTGTATTTTTAGGCCTCCGTGAGTACAATGATATCATTTTTGCATCACTGATGGACAGTAATTTCATTCTGGTGAGCAAATTGAGTTTGATTTCACTAACATGTTCGCTTTCGTTATCTGGAAGACATTTCACATCCTGGATGATTAGCGAGTTACTCATTTCCAGGTGGCTTCACAGACTGAAGCAGCTATGTCAACAGAGCTTCTTCACTCTCTCTCTCTCTCTCTCTCTCTCTATCTCTCATGTTATGGCTAGTTTAACATTTTCCCAAAGCCATCTGGGACAGATGCAACCTCTGAATGTCAAAAGTCAACAGAAATCACACAGAAACCCCTCAGACATTCCTGAAACACCAGCAGTGGCAGAGATGTACATTAGATAAACTGCGTTAATTCACTCCACCCACCAGTTGGTATACAGGATATTCAACAATAGAGGAGTGTAATTAAAGCTAGAGCCATGGTTTAGGCAGAAGAATTGGAGAGATTGCAAAAGAGAACATTCTTACAGTGTGATAGCTCCAGGGTACGATCACAGCGGCATGCTTTAAGGAAATGAAAGACTGGAGTGGGTAAACAAACCAGCAGAGCTCAGGATTACGCTGTCTTACACGCAGAACAATAACAGAGCAGGTATTATATGGCAGCGGTATTATTCAAATCCTAGCTGATTTTGTTATTTAATGATGGAAAGGCTGAACGAGGCTTCTGACAAAGCTTCGAATATTAAACCGCCTTAACGTCAATCTGCAAGTCGCAATCCCGAGTTATATAAGAGATAACGCCCTGCATGAGTTACAAAAAACAGCAAAATTCCAATAAATTCAGGATTACAGGCTTTATTTCTTTTTCTCAAAAGTGGACAGGCCACCACTTCTTCAACAAAATTGACAGGTACAAAGGACACACCTTTTAAACTTGCACTGACCAGCATAGAGGACACACCTCCATCAAAGACACTGACAAGTACATAATCCATGCCCACTTCATTGAGACTGACAGGTTCACAAACCACACCTTCTTCATTGAGACTGACAGGTTCACAAACCACGCCTTCTTCATTGAGACTGACAGGTTCACAAACCACACCTTCTTCACTGAGACTGACAGGTTCACAAACCACACCTTCTTCATTGAGACTGACAGGTTCACAAACCACGCCTTCTTCATTGAGACTGACAGGTTCACAAACCACGCCTTCTTCATTGAGACTGACAGGTTCACAAACCACGCCTTCTTCATTGAGACTGACAGGTTCACAAACCACACCTTCTTCATTGAGACTGACAGGTTCACAAACCACACCTTCTTCATTGAGACTGACAGGTACACAAACCACACCTTCTTCATTGAGACTGACAGGTACACAAACCACACCTTCTTCATTGAGACTGACAGGTACACAAACCACACCTTCTTCATTGAGACTGACAGGTTCACAAACCACACCTTCTTCATTGAGACTGACAGGTTCACAAACCACACCTTCTTCATTGAGACTGACAGGTTCACAAACCACGCCTTCTTCATTGAGACTGACAGGTTCACAAACCACGCCTTCTTCATTGAGACTGACAGGTACACAAACCACGCCTTCTTCATTGAGACTGACAGGTTCACAAACCACGCCTTCTTCATTGAGACTGACAGGTTCACAAACCACGCCTTCTTCATTGAGACTGACAGGTTCACAAACCACGCCTTCTTCATTGAGACTGACAGGTTCACAAACCACGCCTTCTTCATTGAGACTGACAGGTTCACAAACCACGCCTTCTTCATTGAGACTGACAGGTTCACAAACCACGCCTTCTTCATTGAGACTGACAGGTACACAAACCACGCCTTCTTCATTGAGACTGACAGGTACACAAACCACGCCTTCTTCATTGAGACTGACAGGTACACAAACCACGCCTTCTTCATTGAGACTGACAGGTTCACAAACCACGCCTTCTTCAT
>NC_080738.1:2579836-2582336 GCF_019097595.1 Hemibagrus wyckioides | reverse complement strand
ATGGGCATGTGTATATGTGTGAAGACATGTGCACGGTTTGTGGATGTGTATGAACACATGGGTGCATGTATGTGTGACATATGTGTGTGTATGTGTATATGTGTAGATATAAGGAGACATGTATATGTGTGTGTGTGTGTGTGTGTATAAAGCACATATGGTAGGTAGACAAGACACATTGTAATGCACATGTGCAGGTGCAGACATGCAGACATGTGTGTGTGGTGGTAAGACACACTGTGGCAGGTGTGTAAGACAGACATTGTGCAGGTAGACAGATTAGGCAGACACATTGCAGATGACACATGTGTGTGGCAGACACAACAGACACACAGGGTGAGGTGGCAGACAGACACAGGGCACAGTGGTGGCAGGCAGATTGCAGGTATGTGTGGCAGGTGGCAGATGGCATCTGAGATTCAGGTATTGTGGTAGACAGATGTGTATGACAGACAGGTGGTAGGCAGACACATTGTCCCTAGGTGGCAGAGACATGCAGACATGTGTGCAGAGCAGACATGTGGGTGTAGGCACTGCAGACATGCAGATAGACACACAGGTGTGGCAGACACATGCACACATGTGAAGCTGCAGGTAGACAGACAGACATGGGTGGTGTGTAGACAGAAGACACAGGTGGTGCAGGTGTGGTATGCACACATGGGTGGTGGCAGACAGACACATGTGGCAGAGACATGGTGCACAGACATGTGTGTGTGGCAGGTATGTGACAGGCATGTGTGTGTGCATGACACAGTGTGGCAGTGTGCAGGTGGTGTGTGTAGACACATGTGACATGTGTGTGGTGTGTAGATGCAGGTGACATGTGGTGTGTGTATAAGACATGCAGGTGGTGTACACACATACGTGCACATATTGTGTCCAGTGTGTGTGTGCATGTGTGCGTGTGTGTGTAAGATACATGTGCACATATGTGTCCCAGTGTGTGTGTATGTGTGTGTGAAAAATGTAAAGACACATGTAAAAGTGTGTGTGACACTGTGACATGTGGTGGGGGACACATACACATACATGTAGGTAAGACATTGGTAAGACACAGATGGTAGGCAGACATGTGCAGACATGTGTGTGGTGGCAGACATGTGTGTGTGTGGCAGACACATTGGTGGTGGCAGACACACAGGCAGGTGGCAGGTGACAGACATTGATGTAGAGACATGTGGTGTGTGTGTGTAAGACATGTAGCAGACATGTGTGTAGACAAGACACAGACATGTGTGGTGGTAGGTGAGACAGATGTAGGATGGGTGTAGACATGGCAGGTGGTAGACACAGGAGACAGGTGGTGGTGGTGTGTGTGTGTATTGTAGACATGTGCAGACATGTAGGCAGACAGACATGTGGCAGGTGGTGGTGTGGAGACATGTGGGCAGGCAGGTGGCAGACAGACATGTGTGTGTGGCAGGTAGATGCAGACAGACATGTGTGACATGGTGTGTGGTAGAGGGCAGACAGGTGTGTGCATGTGTGCAGGTGGTAGGCAGACAGACATGTGCAGACATGGGTGTGGCATGTGTGGCAGACATGTGACATGTGTGTGTGTGTGTGTGTGGGCATGTGTATACATGTGCATGTATGTGTATGCATGCACATGTGTGCACATGTGTGTGTGTGTGTATGTGTGTATATGTGTGTGTGTGTGTGTGTGTATATATATATGTGTATGTGTGTGTGTGTGTGTATGTGTGTATATGTGTGTGTGTGTGTGTATGTGTATACAGTGAGGGAAAAAATGATTTGATCCCCTGCTGATTTTGTCCGTTTGCCCACTGACAAAGAAATGATCAGTCTGTAATTTTAATGGTAGGTTTATCTGAACAGTGAGAGACAGAATAACAACAAAAAAATCCAGAAAAACACATTTCAGAAAAGTTCTACATTGATTTGCATTTTAATGAGTCAAATAAGTATTTGATCCCCTATCAGTCAGAAAGATTTCTGGCTCCCAGGTGTCTTTTATACAGGTAAGGAGCTGAGATTACAGTAGGAGCACTCTCGGGGAGTGCTCTTAATCTCAGCTCATTACCTGTATGAAAGACACCCTGTCCACAGAAGGAAGCAACCAATCAGATTCCAAACTGTCCATCATGGTCAAGACCAAAGAGCTGTCCATGGATGTCAAGGACAAGATTGTAGACCTACACAAGGCTGGAATGAGCTACAAGACCATCGCCAAGCAGCTTGGTGAGAAGGTGACAAGAGTTGGTGCGATTATTCCCAAATGTAAGAAACACAAAAGGACTGTCAATCTTCCTCGGTCTGGGGCTCCATGCAAGATCTCACCTCATGGAGTTTCAATGATCATGAGAACGGCGAGGAATCAGCCCAGAATTACACTGGAGGATTTTGTCAATGATCTCAAGGCAGCTGGGACCATAGTCACCAAGAAAACAATTGGTAACACACTACGCCATGAAAGACTGAAATCCAGTAGCACCCGCAAGGTCCCCCTGCTAAAGAAAGCACATCTACAGGACCA
>NC_080738.1:2534836-2572336 GCF_019097595.1 Hemibagrus wyckioides | reverse complement strand
CGGAAATATAAAGCATAAAAAGGTTTATGCAACGATGTGGATAAGGAAGTGTTTTGTTACAGTACATGGATGCATAGATTCAGTCATTGTCCTCACTTTCACACCTCTCTCTCTCTCGCTCTCTCACTCTCTCTCTCTCTAGCCCTCTCCCCCTCCCCCACTCCATCTCTTCCTTCCTCCATGTTCATCCGCTTGTTTTCCGTATGCCAAGGCCAGCTGGAGTGTGTTTATAGGGAGCTGATGCTTTTGTGTAGGCATCAAGGCCATGTGTGTTATAAGAGCGTGAAGACAAGGCTGAAGGGCGTGGCCTGTCTGAACACACACCGAGCCATGGAGATGAGCGTAAACACACTCACGCTCTCGGGACACAGCGTCTGTTATCCTGTTTATACTGAGACCAAGTTTCAGCCGTATCGATTCAGCAGCTTTTGGAAATAAGAGAGAAATGACAACAGCCAGGTTTCTGAATACGACCTGAACCAGCTGAAACTGGAGACTCCTTCCAGAATAACTCCTTACAGCTGTCTGGAGGAACAGGGGGATATCAGGGCTTTTTAAATTTACATATTCATGCATATTTATGTGTGTTTATGTGAGAGTTTGTAGGCTTTTTCTAGTTTAAAGGATTTCACACACACACTGCAGTGATGATGCAGCACTTTCTTTCCACATCCATCTGCATCATCGGCTCAACGTCAGTGATGTGCTCTCTCTCTCTCTCTCTCTCTCTCTCTCTCTCTCTCTCTCTCTTACACACACACACACACACACACACATACCGGCACAGGGAACATAAACTCTCACAAACTCCTCAGCATCATCAGTCCACTGTGGATGTTATGTGCAATATAAGTGACACATGGGTATGGGTGTGTCCCAATCTACTTACTCTATTGACTATATAGGTTACATATGGGTGTGTCCCAAACCAAATCCTATTCAGTAGATCAGCATAATTATTAAGACACTCTGGGCGTGTCCCAAACCACACACCCTATTCATTATATAGGTACATATACATTATATTATACATAAATAGCATTGCTAGAGCACTGTGGGTGTGTCCTAAACCACACACCCTATTCACTACATCAGCCACTTAAGCATAATTATTAAAACTATGTGGGCGTGTCCCAAACAACACACTCTATTCACTATATAAGTCACATTAATAACATCATTAGAGCACCGTGGGCGTGTCCTAAACCACACACCCTATTCACTATATAAGTCACATTAATAACATCATTAGAGCACCGTGGGCGTGTCCTAAACCACACACCCTATTCACTATATAGGTCACATTAATAACATCATTAGAGCACCGTGGGCGTGTCCTAAACCACACACCCTATTCACTATATAGGTCACATTAATAACATCATTAGAGCACCGTGGGTGTGTCCTAAACCACACACCCTATTCACTATATAGGTCACATTAATAACATCATTAGAGCACCGTGGGCGTGTCCTAAACCACACACCCTATTCACTATATAGGTCACATTAATAACATCATTAGAGCACCGTGGGTGTGTCCTAAACCACACACCCTATTCACTATATAGGTCACATTAATAACATCATTAGAGCACCGTGGGCGTGTCCTAAACCACACACCCTATTCACTATATAGGTCACATTAATAACATCATTAGAGCACCGTGGGCGTGTCCCAAACAACACATTCTATTCACTATATAAGTCACATTAATAACATCATTAGAGCACCGTGGGTGTGTCCTAAACCACACACCCTATTCACTATATCAGCCACCTATTTATAATTATTAAAACTCTGCGGGTGTGTCCCAAACCACACACACTATTCAATATATAGGTCACATAAATTACATCACTAACGCTGTGGGTGTGTCCTAAACCACACACTTCATTCACTACAGCAGCCACTTAAACATAATTATTAAAACTATGTGGGCGTGTCCCAAACCACACACCCCATTCACTATTTAGGTCACATAACATCACTAGAGCACTGTGGGCATGTCCTAATCCACACACCTCATGCACTATATAGGCCACATAAATTATATTACTAGGGTACTGTGGGTGTGTCCTAAGCCACACACCTTATTCACTACATCAGCCACTTAAACATAATTATAAAAACTATGTGGGCATGTCCCAAACCACACCCTATTCACTATATAGGTCACATAAATAGCATCACTAGAGCACTGTGGGAGTGTCCTAAACCATGCATCCTATTCACTATATAGGTCACATAAACACTAATAAAATTAAACACACACACACACACACAGAGACTCACCCAGGGTTTGTGTGTGTGTGTGAGTGTTGAGCAGGCCCATGGCTCGGCGGGTGGATGAGTGAAGGTGCTGAGCGAGGGAGCGCTGGAGAAGCTTCCACCTCATGGGCCGCGCCATCCTGATCTTCTAGAAGGTTCCACTGGCTTCTAGAGCTCTTTGTCCTGTACGCTCACTTCCTCTCTCCTGTTCCTGCGCTCTGTACTGCAGCAAGCATCAGCACACCGGCCTCACATTTACTGCAGCAGCAGCAGCAGTGTGTGTGTGTGTGTGTGTGTGTGTGAGAGAGAGAGAGAGAGAGAGAGAGAAAGAGAAAGCACTTTCAGGCCAAACTGCCTCTGTAATGAAAGCTACATTACAGTGATGATCTATTTCTCCTTATCTCTCTCCCTCTCTCTCATCATCTCTTTTTCTCTCTCATTATGTCTCTCTCTCTTCTGATGTCTCTTTCTTTATGTTTTTCTCTTTTTCTCACTCAATCTTACTCTCTCTCCTTCTCTCTCTCTCTTTATGTTTCTCTCTCTCTCTCTCTCTCTCTCTATCTCTGTGTCTCTCGCTCATCATCTCTTTTTCTCTCTGATTATGTCTCTTTTTGTGTTTCTCTCTCTCTCTATCTTGATCTCACTCATTCTATTTATTTCTTCATGTCCCTCTCTCCCTCTCTCTCCTATCTCTTGCTTTATGTCTCTATATCTTTCCCTCTCCATAATTCTCTATCTCTGTACAGTGCTTTCTATTGCTCTCTCTCTCTCTCTCTCTCTCTCTCTCCTCTTTCAATCACTGTAAAATGGTCTCAAATTAAAGTAAACCTCTACAAAAAACAATTAGTAAATGATTCCTCGTCACAGACCTCAGCGTATCAAAGATAGGAAATATGACCTAACGTGTTATTTATTTTTTGTTTGTTTTTTGATTATATCGCCAGCAATCACAGCAGTTCGACGTCACGAATATATCGCTGTTGTTTAATTGGAGCAGCATCATTTTAGGAGGACCAGAATAGAACACACTGTGCCAATGCCATCACTCCTCCACACACACACACACATGTCTGAGCAGTGTGTAGTTCCGCAAGAACATTCCATTCTTGTGTTGATTTTATCAATAAAGTTCATTCAGCTGCCAGCGAGAGAGAGAGGGAGAGAGAGGGAGGGAGAGAGAGAGAGAGAGAGGGAGGAAGCATCCTCGAGGAAAAATCACCACATGCTGACTCACAGCTCAGCGCCACAGACTTGTCTCTCTGTCTCGTTTCCCACACTGTTTGTCTGACAATCACACACACACACACACACAGTGTGACAAACCCAGGCTAAAAAAAGATAGACAGACTATAAAAAGACGAGGCGTAGGAACCGTTTTTAGCATCCTTCACCCGGTCCACCCCGAGTACAGTGTGTGTCTTATTTATTCTGACATGGGAGGAAAAACAAGCGATAAAGATGAGGACTTGGTGTACAGGAAGTGAAAAAGTGGGAAAGTCTGGCTCACCTCACAATGAAAAGCAGCCTTGAACACCCCTATTCCTGATCCTTATAACTTCCTACACTGAACCACCATGAAAACTAGCGACTAAACACGACCGACTAACCCTAACCCTGCATGAAATCGAAACTAATTTGGACATGAAAGTCTTTCATTCAGGTTTATAATTGATGTAGGTGGATGGATGAGAGCCAGGATTGCAGCGGAGTGGATCCTCTGACGGTTCATTAAGCCGCAAACGAAAGATGAAAAGTGTTTTTATTAGAGAGGAAAGTCATGAGAGATGGAGCTCACAATGATAACAACAATATCTTCAATATGCTGCCTGAATTGCTTAAAAAATAAACACGATATGTTTTTACTGCTATGATATTCCAGGTTGCAGTTCCAATAGCTGGGGGAAAAGGAAGATAGCCGATAAGACAAATAAGGGCAGAGGAGATGAAATGAATCATAAGCTTCGGCTAAATGGAGCAGTGCCATGTGTGGGGCCAGTCTGAGCCGTGGATATCAGCAGGAAAGCGATAGGGGTGAGATTATTCCTGCATAGTTCATCAAGCAAAGGAAATACAGTACATGGAATGTTCATGTCCTTTCCTTCATATCATCATTGTTAGAGCGATATAAACATTTCGAGAGTAGCATGACTAAAACAGGAGTTCCCCACGGGTCGATGTTAGGACAGATCTCAAGCTTCCCTGAAACACGGAGGAAAAAAAAAACCCAACACTGCAGCTCCAGGAAACAGTTCTCTTCCAGAAATGCCGACCAAAAATACACTCATTTGGGACAGTCTGACACATGCCTCCAGCCTCCAGCATAGACAACACATCAGGGCTTAACGGAAACGATCTAAAGAAGAATCTTCAAATGTGTTGCGTCCACTTTTAAAGCTTCCTGGATGTACCAGGAAGTCACAAAGATCTCATATACCCAGACTTGTCAAATCTGAAGAGGAAGATTGTGTAGCTCTTCCATGAGAAGAAAACTGATATAATGACCACTAAAAAGTTTCGAACGCCGAAGCTCAGCCAGCTCATCTGCAGGATTTATTTCACTTTAACAAGAGATACTGCTGATGGTACGGGGAATGTGTTGGAAAAAAAATTATTTTTGATTTTTAAAAAAAATCCTTTCCAGTTCTCCACAACACAAGGATTTGTTCCTGGAAACTGAGGCTAAGGCAAGAAACTCCTAAGAGCTCTTCAGAATGATAAAATACTTCCCCTCTACCTTCTCCACCTTTCCGTCCTTGGATGCGTGTCATGTAAACATGTGCTACACTCAAGTTTCCACTTCTTAAATAATGAGTCTCCAGGTGAAAGATCACTCGAGCCAGTGCTATCAAGAGATGGATGGTAACTACTGTGTGTGGGTGGTTTTTTTTTTTTTTTTTTTAACTCAGTTGCACTTTAGGCTATATAAAGAGCAGGCCAAGGCCATTGTTAGACAGCCTCCACCCTCTACCGGTATGCTTAGTATATTTTGTTATTCCTGGTGACTTCTGCGGAGGCTGTGAGGGGGTCAGAAACAGGCAGTCTTGATACAGATACCTCATATGGTTGCAAGTAGACCTAATATATCAAGTTTTGTATGCGCCTGTGCATTTATATTTATGGTATTTGGCAGGTACCCTTATCCAGAGCGACCTTACATTTATCTCATTTTTATACAACTGAGCAATTGCAGGTTAAGGGCCTTGTTCAAGGCCCCAACAGCAGTGGGTTGGTGGACTTAAGATTCGATCATTAGTCCAACACCTTAACCATTTCCCCCAGCTGTGGGAGTACAAATCCTTACCATGAATGTTACTGAGGAAATGAATTAAACAGCACTTCTCAGGAAACCCAGCGGCTGGTATTCCCATCAACCCCAAGTCTCTATCTGCAAAGCAGCCAGCATGTTTGGTACATCATGGTGTTGACATTCATTCAAGCATTCCTGTGACAGATGCAGAGATATTTTCCATACTCCATCAAGCTTCAAAGATCCCCTGCACTGAAGAACCATCCTCATCAGATCCCTTGAAAAGTAAATGCATCTCCTTTGCAGATCCTTTCCCAGGTATCCCAGCAATATGTAGCATCTAAGGTTTTTTTCATAATAATTTTTTTTCATTCTGATTCTAATTAACGCAGTTCCCTTCCTTGCCCTGTTACTTTTTCCCATCCAATCAAGGCCCCTTCCCACCGATCCTAATCAAGCAGACCTTTCTACACTGGACCTGCATCTGAGAACATTGCTAGAGAAGTTAGTAATGGACCCTTTGTTCTTGCTTTGGTTCCACTCAGTGGTTGGGGGAGTGGGGGTAATGGGGGTAGGAATGCTCAGAAGGAACTGACACATCAAAGTGCTTGAGGATTCAGAAAGAAAAGCATGGGGGGTCTATTCAGAGATTATTGCAGGTACCAAAGTGTACCGCAGGTGAGCATGTGAATAAACTGATGTCAGAACAGCACTGGTATTCGTCTTGTGATTTTGAAGACCTCCTTGTGTTGGTTCAGGAACTGTTCTAGTTGAATAATTTCTGAACGCATGGTGATGGTCTGGACAAAATCATTAATTACTTAGAACTTATTTCAGCTCAGTTGGGACATTGCTTAGGATAAGAACTGTGAGGAGAATATAGTCTCGGCTCAGAGAAGAATGGCTGATTAAATATAAACTCTAGGACTGATCAAATATAGATCTGTAAGAAAAAAGCTGCTGCTACTACCCTCCCAGCATGGCTTTCATTTCCTTTCCTTCATTCTGTGGGCAGTTATAGTCACCACTTTACCTTTTCTGGTTTTCTTTTCTTTCCTGCCTCACCATCCAAAGAGTGCACAGTGGAATTTCCTGCCTTTAACAAGTGAGTCCAGGAGGAACAGGAAGTGGGGGCGCAGTTTTTAATGGCAGAGTGAGAGTAGTTGGAAATCAAACACACCTAACGTTTAGTTTTTTTCCCACCAGCTTTCATTTTTACCACATGCCTCCAGAAAGAATTATAAACTAAAGGGTTCCTGAAGGGTTCTTTGGCTGGTTAACCACTATAAAGGTGTAACTCTTTAAATGAAGGTTCTACAAACAAAAATAGGTTTTGGACAGAAGGACAGAAAAATAAACCTGTTGCAGTGGTTCTTGAAAAGGACAGTCAAGGGTTCTCTGGTTTCACAATCTTCGGTTATTAAAATGTGTTTTTATTTATTGCTTTATGATGTTCTTCCTTTCTCCATGTAGGTTTTCTCTAGGCATTCTAGTTTCTTTCCACCTACTAAAAACATGTAGGACGGTAAATTACCCCACATGTGATGCCCTGCGATGTACTAGTGCCCCATCTAGAGTGTATTCCTGCTTCACATCCAGTGTTCCTGGGATAGGCCTCATTTCCACCAGCATGCTCTCTAAGAAAAAGTGCTCACTGAGATGTTCTTATTGTACAAGGTTTGACTGGTAAAAAACATTTAAATAATGTTCCAGAGCTGGAAAGTTCAAGGACAGAAAAGGCACCAATAAAGATCCAGAATGTTAATGTGCACATTTAAGTAATAAGCCTGAAACTTTAATGGTCGTGTTCTATTCATTAAAATAGATCTATGCTGATGGGGTCTATGAAATTTATTCTAAGGTTAAAGGGGGTTAACTGGCTGCAGAAAGTTTGAGGACCCTCGCTTTAGACGGCTAGGTTCTTTAGAACTCAGTTTTATGCGATGTACCTTTCCTGGCCATATTGCCTTACGTAACATTTCTGTAAACTTTACAATCTGGACCATTCTACTTCTTATCATTTTAACTACACTGTCCAGCCTAACCTTAACAACAGTACCACATCATGCTAAATCCAAGTGAACTTTGTTTCTTGCCTTCAGAGAAGCTAAACTTCCCTGAACTTTTGCTCTGTTTGCTGCTCTGTACATGTTCCCCACAATACCTTAAAATAGCCGAGCATGCAAACATGTCAGATTCATGCCTAGGTGTTAAGACACACACAAACTTTCCTTGTGATTTATCATGCCTGACATTCCCATCCTTTCCAACACGTTCATCTTTAATACAAGATCAAATAAAAACGCAAAAAAATGTAGCATGACTTTGCTCCCGTTTGAAGCCCCTGTTTTTCAAACTGATAAAGAGAAGCTTTGGTGGGCAGCGGACAGGGGGGGCTTTGTGCTGTCGTCGACTCTGGATTGCATCATGTATACACACAAAGAGCTGCAGAACCTCGAGGGTCATCATGCTGCATAACTCGGCCTCGGGCTGATCTGTCACTCCGGCAGGCCACCGATTCAAACAGTTTGACATTTAGATTTGGGTGAAATGTAAATCAATCTGCGGTAATTACACTCAACAGGCATGCACACATACATTTAAATGGATCTGTGTAATCCTTGTAACTTGCTTTACGACTGTTTTTAGCTCGGTGACGTCTGTGTGTATAGATAACGTCGAGTCAGAAACCACATCACACAAGTCTGTTTGAGACACTAAACATCTTCTCAAAGCTGACCGAGATGATTGTGGCAATATTTAGACATGTAGATTGTAGATGTTGGAGCTAAACTGGTAGTTATAAAGTGTCCCTACTTGTTAGTTGTAGATAGATTGCAAATCTAAAGAATGAAGGTCTATATTTTGTGTGAAATATTGTTTGTCTGTGCTCAATAAAACCTTATTCAGATGCTCTAGAACCTGACTTTGATTTCTATGCCTATAGAGGAGCAGATCAGCAGGGTTCCCAGTCAAATACACTGAAAGCACACCTTTGGCACAACCTCAACTTGACTAGCTTGCTTTAGTATGTAGACGAAACATCGTTCCTCACACAACTCAAACTCCAGATTCGATTTCCAGCATGACATCACATTCACAGGCTGACTTCAGGTAGCCATAAATAGACATCAAAATTGTGAGCACCACCTACCTGCTCGATCTTTCTCCGTCAACGCAGCAGATGTCTGAAAAACAAACAAATAATAATATCAGTAATCAGCAGAAAATGCAACTTTCATTGCAAAGCTTTTGCCTGGCAGTGGAGTGTCTTTCCATCACACCATCAGTGGTCGAGACGCCTCAGTGCAGCATGAGTGTCTGGAGTTGACCTGCAGGTTTATAAAGGTGAAAGGTCACCAGGCATAGCAGGAGCTCTGAGGTCAAAGGTCAATCTGAGTGAGAGCACTTAAATTCCATTCTGGATTTTCAGAGCCTCTCACTGAAGTCCATTTGTAACTGGAGCTACGAGGTTAATCAACTGGAGCTAACTGCGGCTATGCCAGTTTTGCATCACCTGAGCTGCATGTTGAAGTCATAAATTTTTAAACATCCGTAAACATTTCTAAAAAAATAAGAGCAATATTATAAATAACAGATACACAGATCCAACTTAGACTTTAGGCCACACCTTCTACCTCCATCTGACATCAAACTTTCATTGTTTTTGTTTGCAGTTATAAAAGTGTTTATTGATTAGAGTGTACAGCCTTCTGGTGGTCCAGCAGCAGGATCCCGTGCTCCCATTGCGACGGCCTGGGTTCGATTACGGGGCAGGGCGCTAACCCAGCCACTGAAAAGTTAACTCTCAGTTGCATCAGGAAGGGCATTCGGCATAAAACCTGTGCCAAAATTGGAATATTTGGACCAAATGATCCACTGTGGTGACCCCAAACAGGTACAGCCGAAAGAACAACAACATTGATTAGAATATACAGTAATGTTGACTGGTCCTAAAATAGCTGGAAAATTTTCATTGTATTTTGGTGGAATTTGTTGGAAAGAATGTGGGACCTGGAGGACATGGAGGGAACCAAGTGGAACTGGAGCTTCGGATGGAATCCTGCACCCTGGAGCCATGAGGCAGCAGCACTACTTGCCCCACTATTGTGCTAATCTCAGTAATTTTCTCCAGGCAGATTATCAGACAGATTGGGACAGGTCCATGCCTCTCTAAGTTCGGTTTGTTTATTCCGAGTGGCTTTGTTTAATTACTGTGTTAACTGAACAAACAAGGGTCAGTCACTTAAGCTCGTTTGTACAGGAAAGTCCACTCTACACATTGTCATTATTCTACTCACACACACACACACACACACACCACAGCTAAATGAGTAACTTGGAGCAATAGCTTGCTGTCTCTCTGGCTTGACCCTGTGACCCCTAACACTGTGACAACCTGCATTTGGCGACTTTAACACCTGAAATATGTGACTCCCATAATTCCTAGCATGAACTGACCAGATTCCAGTCACAACAAACAGGTTTTATGGCCAAAGTAGATATGTGCTTCATGTCTCTGGGTGGTCCAGTCCATGACAAGTGCAACAAACCTCAAGGACATGTACACGGGCCTTGGGTTTTAGTAATTTTTGGTTATTCCACCTATTTTCTTCATGACTAATAGTGATTGTGATGTAGTTCAACAGGTATTTGTTATGTTTGAAACTTTAATTCTACTGTTAAGGCTGAAGGCTGGGGAAGAACCCTGGGTTAAGAATGAAACTCAGGTCTAGCTTGCAGACCCTAGACAGCTGTGTCATGAACTTATCTTATAAAGGCAGAAATAGTAGTTTGTGGAGCTCTAGAAGACTGATGTAGGACATTCTAGACCTCAGGAATTGCTTGGCTATGTTTGTAGACCATAGGATGCTTGTGATAAAACACAAGTGGGATCAAAAGTTTGTAGACCTCATGTTGCCTGAATTAAGAGCTTGTAGACCTCAGGAACAATTCTAAAATCTAGAACCCCAGAGTTCTCAGGATGATGATAGAAATTGTTCATAGAAGGTTTGAGTAAGAGCATATAGACCTCAAAAATGTCTGGACTGGACCACAGGGCATCTCTAGAAGCAGCTATTAGACTTCTAGTAGCTTGTAGAAAGGCTAGAGTAGATCTTATGAAACTTATGAAAAGAGCTTATAGAACAAGAGATGGTTCCAGAGTTTGTAAACATCACGATGACTGGTGTAAGGTGCTGGTAGACCCCACAAACACTAAAGAAGGAGCTTGCAGATGTCATAAAGCCTTTACAAGGAAATTCTATAGCTTATAAATGGCTGGAGTGAGAGCTTAGATTTCAAGAAGGATGAAATGGAGCCCAGGAGAGAAGCTTGCAGTCACCATGATGACTAGAAAAAGAGCTTGGAGATCTAAAAATGCTGAAATCAGATCTTATAGCTCTCAGGAAGTATGGAGGAGGAGTGGGATATGAACTTTACAGGTATAGGAGCTTGTAGACCTCAGGAAGTGGGAAATTCTGGACCAAAGGAGCGATTGAAGACCCCAGCAAAGGACTTATTGAAGTTCACAAGAGCTTATAAACATCTCTAACTGACCTCAGAAATGGCAGGTCAGAGGTTTTAGACCTCATGATGGATGCTTTAGGAGCTTGTAGACCTCATGAAGGCTGGAAGAACAACCTGTAGAGCTTAAGAAGTTTAATCTAGGAGCTTGTAGACCTCAGTCTGGGGAGCTGGAGTAGGAAGGTTGCAGTTGGAGTGGGGAGACCTCATGATGGTTGCTTTAGGAGCTTGTAGACCACATGAAGGCTGGGGGAACAAGCTTAATCTAAAAGGTTGTAGTCCTCAGTCTGAGGAGCTGGAGTAGAAAGGTTGAAGTTGGAGTGTGGAGACATCATGATGGCTGGAGGAACAACCTGTAGATCTTAAGAAGCTTAATCTAGGAGCTGGTAGACCTCAGTCTGGGGAACAGGAGTAGTAAGGTTGCAATTGGAGTGTGGAGACCTCATGACGGCTGAATAATCTGCTGTGGTTATCTGTGGCTGTGAAGCATGTTTATCTCAGCAGTCTAGAAAATAAAACAGCTGGCCTCCACACGGCTCCTGCTCAGAGGAATGCAGAGATCTGGGACAAGGTGAGGGACAATTTGAACTAAGCTGAGCTTAACAACTCACAAACGGTCAACAAGTGTGTGTGTGTGTGTGTGTGAGATTTATTTCTGCAGAACAGCAGGGTGTCTTCTTCAGCAGTTAGCTGAGTCATTATTCAGTAATAAATCCAGGATCAGTGTTTGTGCATAGTGTGTAGATATGGTGTGTGTGTGTGTTGTTCACATATAGATCCGATCTAGCGCACCCTGTGTGTACATGTCATGGACTTGGTGTACTTATTGCATGTGTGGCTGCTAGAACAGCACCAGACAGATCGGGTCCAAGACAAGTCTTTTTATCGTGCCATCAGAGACGGGACAAGTGAGGAGTGAGGACGAGATGATAGACCTCACAACATCTGGAATGTTCTTCTACTTAACAGACAGAAAGGTCAAAAATCTAGTGGTCAGAGATTAAATGATTAAAACAACAGGAGTGTGATAGATTCTATAGTAATGTGTTATTGTTTGTGTGTGTATATATATATATGTGTGAGAATATATGTGTGTGTGAGAGAATGTGTGTGTTTATATTCATATATGTGTGTATATATATATATATATATATATATATATATATATATGAATATAAACACACACATTTTAAACACACATATATATACACATATACACACATATATAATATATATATATATATATATATATATATATATACACACACACATATACATACACGTGTGTGTATATGTGTATATGTGTGTTTATATTTACATATGTGTGTATTTATAGTAATGTAATGTAGTTACAGATGTTTTAATCCTCTCTCTCGCTTTCGCTCTTTCTGTCTTTCTTTCTATAGCAACGTCTCATTCATTGGTGTCGAACTTTTGTGTGGTGTATATGCTTGTGCTAGTGTGTGTGTGTGTGTGTAACTGGATGTCAGTATTTGTGAATAATTTACTCGATCAGACATGTAAATGTAATTGTGTGAGCATGTGTGCGTGTGTGTGTGTGTGTGTGTGTGAGAGAGACACCTCCGCTGTGTAACACCATCAATAACAGTGCAAACAGACGGCAGCGACAGAAACCAGGTGTTTTCCACACGCCACTGATCCCTAAATATCACCAGGTGTGTGTTTGTCATTGCAAAGTTATTTACATTGCTCCATCATACGACATAAAGGGATTATATTACAGTCTGTGTGTGTGTGTGTGTGTGGAGGGACAAATTAATGTGTGTGACTGACTACAGTTGGTGAGTGATAGCGCATGTGTGTGTGTGTGTATTGAGTAATAAATCCATTGTGTGTGTGTGATTGTGAGAGGGTATAAATGTCTGTGTGTGTGTGTGACTGTATGTGTGTGAATGTGAGAGTGTATATATGTCTGTGTGTAAATGTGTGTGTGTGTGTGAGCGATTATGAGAGTGTATATATATATATATATGTACCGTGTCTGTGTGTAAGAGTGTGTTGTATATGTGTGTGTGTGTATGAGACTGTGAACTGTCTGTCTGTCTGTCTCTCTCTCTCTCTCTCTCTCATTCATTCAGGTAATTAACTCCTCGTCCTAATCCATCTCTTGTCTTCCTACTCTGGCTCTTCCATGGTGTTAGCTCGGTCAGATTATCCCGGATTACAGAGACTCGCTCCCTCTGATCCTCGCGGCCAATTAGGAGAGAGAGATCCGAGAGAGTCGGGGAGAGAACACCGCATCCCAGTAGAGACTGAAAGTCTGAGACGGTTTCGCTGACACGAAACGTGTTAAAGAGAAATGTTTATAGATTCTCGCTAGTTATCAGACCAACACGCGACTGTCGCTTCTCTTGGTATGTTAGCGGAACAGAGCTGTGGTTTCACTGAAGAGTGACAGTTATTTCCTTTCTGTTACAGAGAAATGTAACGCTTGGAAGAAAGTAGCAAAGTTGACTAGCAGTGTTAGCTTTAGTCGCTTGCTAATAACCGTACTGTAAGCTACTTAGCTACGTGAGTTAGGAGTTAATACAAATGTAAGAGTTTGTAACCAAAGTGTTTAAACCCCAGAGTAACACACACACACACAGTAACACACACACACACCAACACACACACACATACAGTAAAAGACACAAACACACACACACTCATAGTAACACACACACACACACACACAGTAAAAGACACAAACACACACAGTAACACACACCCCTTTAAAAATAGAGGCAGCATAGAGAAGGGTGTGAGTGTGTGTGTGTGTGTGTGTGTGATCACACAGCTGATCTGATCCAGACCAAACAAACAGAAATAAAAAAAGAACTTTCCAGACTTGAAGCCATTCTGTGTGATGGGTTTAATAACCTTGTGCAGCCACGCCTTTCCTGATTCAGGAGAAATTTTAAAAAAAGTAAGGAGGAAATGATGTCATCACTTCCTGTCCAGTGAACACATGGAACCCATCAAAACCATTACAGAGTAAACGGAATGCGCACATTAGCGCAGTGGAATTGTCCTGCATAGAAACTAAATGGCCCGTGGAGAGAGAGTGATATGATCTCACACAGTAACACACACACACACACATATATAAGGGTAGATATGCTGACACAAACTCATGCACTAAACAGTCAGGGAGAAACATATGGAGTGTACATGCTGGACACACACAGTAACACACACACAGTAACACACACAGTAACACACACACAGTAACACACACACAGTAACACACACAGTAACACACACAGTAACACACACAGTAACACACACACAGTAACACACACAGTAACACACACACAGTAACACACACAGTAACACACACACAGTAACACACACAGTAACACACACACAGTAACACATACACACAGTAACACACACAGTAACACACACAGTAACACACAGACAGTAACACATACACACACAGTAACACACACACAGTAACACACACACAGTAACACATATACACACACACACACACACACAGTAACACACACACACAGTAACACACACACACACAGTAACACACACATAGTAACACACACAGTAACACACACACACAGTAACACACACACAGTAACACATACACACACACACAAACAGTAACACACACATACACATAGTAACACGCCCACAGACACACACACACAGTTACACACACATACACATAGTAACATGCACACACACACACAGAGTAACACACACACAGTAACACACATATACAAACAGTAACACACACAGTAACACATACACACACAATAACACACACAGGAACACACCTATACACATAGTAACACACACATAGTAACACACACATGCACACAGTAACACACACACACACACACACGGGTAGATATGCTGACATGAACTCATGCACTAAACGGTCAGGGAGAAATATATGGAGTGTACATTCTGGACACACACACACACACACAGTAACACATACACACACACACACACACAGTAACACATACACACACACACACACACACACACACACAGTAACACACACACAGTAACACACACACACACACACACACAGTAACACATACACACACACACACACACAGTAACACATACACACACACAGTAACACATACACACACACACACAGTAACACACACACACACACAGTAACACATACACACACACACACACAGTAACACACACACACACACACACACAGTAACACACACACACACACACACACACACACAGTAACACATATACACACACACACACACACACAGTAACACATACACACACACACACACACACGGGTAGATATGCTGACATGAACTCATGCACTAAACGGTCAGGGAGAAATATATGGAGTGTACATTCTGGACACACACACACACAGTAACACATACACACACACACACACACAGTAACACATACACACACACACACACACACAGTAACACACACACAGTAACACACACACACAGTAACACATACACACACACACACACACAGTAACACATACACACACACACACACAGTAACACATACACACACACACACAGTAACACACACACACACACAGTAACACATACACACACACACACACAGTAACACATACACACACACACACACACACAGTAACACACACACACACACACACACACAGTAACACATACACACACACACAGTAACACATACACACACACACACACACACACAGTAACACACACACACACAGTAACACACACACAGTAACACACACACACAGTAACACACACACAGTAACACACACACACACATAGTAACACACATACACGTTATGGACACTGTTGCCTAGTGAGTAAGCGTTTGGATTTTGGAAAAATATGTGACTGTAAATATGAGACTGTACACACACACACACACACACACACGGTACATGGTGTACACACACATACACACACACACTGTACACACACACACACACACACACACAATAGATGCCAGCTGTGTGTTTATGTGTGTACTGCAACATCAAGGTGTGGGGTCATGATTAAGCAATGATTAACCTTCATCAGGCACACACACACCACCCACACACACACACACACACGCACACACACCACACATGCACACACACACTCTTAACGCTCTATTAGCAATAAACACAACATTCTAAAGTACAAAGCAGACACTGATATGTTCATGGTATTTGCATGCAAATTCTGTGTGTGTGTGTGTGTTACTGTGTGTGTGTTACTGTGTGTGTGTGTGTGTGTGTGTGTGTGTGTGTGTGAGGGCGCGTGTGTGCCTGTGCGTGTGTGTGTCTGCACATATCACCCGAGCTAATCTCAGTGTGTTTACTCTTATATAATCCTGTGAGGAATGTCCAGAGCGCAGAAATGTGACACACACAGAAAATAAAAATCCATTAAAAATGACATTTACTTTAATAAATAAAGAATAAAAAATAATCATGTTTTCTTTCTTTTTCATTTTTATCTATATTTTAAAATATAAATAATTTTTTCTGTGAGTTCAAGAAATTCTGTGCACCTTTGTAACCTTACATTTTTTTAAATGATTGTTATTCCTACTATATTTATTTATTTATTTATTTAACCAAAGATACTATAAACAAATAATTATATATATTTTTTAATTATTAAAAAAATATTCAAATGATACTATGATTGTATTTGAATATTTGTAATTTCTGTAATATATTTAATTTTTTTAAATGTAGAATTGTCCAGTTTCCAGTTAATTCTACAAAACATTAAAAAAGTTTAGTTTTTGTGTCCTGTCAGTGGTTTGTTACCTGAGAGAGAGAGAGATAGAGCGAGAGAGAGAGGAGGAGAGAGAGAGACGTAGAGGGAGAGGGATAGAGTGGGAAAGAGAGACAGAGGGATAGAAGGATAAACAGACAGAGATGGAGATAGAGTGAGAGAGATAGGGGAGAGAGAGAAAGAGAGAAGGATAGAGAGAGACGAAGAGAGAGAGATGTAGAGGGAGAGGGATAGAGTGGGAGGCATGGGGGGGACAGAGAGAGAGATGTAGAGAGAGAGACATAGGGATAGAGTGGGAGATGTAGAGAGAAAGAGGCAGAGAGAGAGAGATGTAAAGAGAGAGAGAGAGAGACAGAGAGGGGGGGGGGAGAAAGGAGTGGGGAGAGAGAGGGGGGGGGGAGGAGTGGGGAGAGAGAGAGAGAAGGATGGAGCCTGAGGCGTTCCCTCCTGTGTGGTATTGGCGGTGTTTTATGTGCTAAGTGCTTTTTATTTGCTCATCTCATTAAAGCAGCTTTCCTCCACCTGAAACTGGACAGAAACCAAACCATTCCAGTATTTATAATAATATAAAAAGAGGAATAAAAAATGGAGAGATGGAAGGGCGTGGCGGTTTAATGTGTGTTTGTTGTGTGTTCCAGGAATAATAAACTGCAGCTCATAGCCGTGTCGCTCTGAATGAAGCGTGGTTGCTATGGTTACAGGACGGATCAAACAAAACATTAATAAATAATAAATCAGGAAATAATCGAATAACGCTCACTCTGTTTCTGACGGAACACAGCGACGATGAAGAGTGATGATGAGGAGTGTCCAGGGAACGCAGTGACCCCGAGAGACTTCCCTCTCCGTCCAGGGACACCAAATCCACTTCCTGTTCCATAACAACAAGAAAATTTTTACGCCTTCATTGATCTGTGTTTAATTAATTAACGAGTTTTTAATTAACACACTGAAATAAACTGACTCACAGAAACAAAGCGACTCTTGGCAGTGGGCGTGTCCTTTGGGAAGGGGGCAGAGCCTAAAGCGTCCTCGATCTCCTGGTCCAGCTGATCGAGCTTCATTATGAGCAGAACCATGGAGTCCAGCTGAGAACGTTCTCGCTCTCTGTCCTCCCTCGAGCTCTGAAACGATACACGAAGAACGAACGAAAGAAAGAAAGAAAGTTTCAAGCTCTAAATTAGAATGCACTGTGTATGTGTGTGTATGTATGTATGTATGTGTGTGTATGTATGTATGTATGTGTGTGGTGTGTGGTGTGTGTGTGTATGTATGTATGTGTGTGTGTGGTGTGTGGTGTGTGTGTGTGTATGTATGTATGTGTGTGGTGTGTGGTGTGTGTGTATGTATGTATGTATGTGTGTGGTGTGTGGTGTGTGTGTGTGTATGTATGTATGTGTGTGTGTGGTGTGTGGTGTGTGTGTGTGTATGTATGTATGTGTGTGTGTGGTGTGTGTGTGTGTATGTATGTATGTGTGTGTGTGGTGTGTGGTGTGTGTGTGTGTATGTATGTATGTGTGTGGTGTGTGGTGTGTGTGTATGTATGTATGTATGTGTGTGTGTGGTGTGTGGTGTGTGTGTATGTATGTATGTATGTGTGTGGTGTGTGGTGTGTGTGTGTGTATGTATGTATGTGTGTGTGTGGTGTGTGGTGTGTGTGTGTGTATGTATGTATGTGTGTGTGTGGTGTGTGGTGTGTGTGTATGTATGTATGTGTGTGTGTGGTGTGTGGTGTGTGTGTATGTATGTATGTATGTGTGTGGTGTGTGGTGTGTGTGTGTATGTATGTATGTGTGTGGTGTGTGTGTGGTGTGTGTGTGTGGTGTATGTATGTGTGTGTGTGTGTGTGTATATGTATGTGTGTGTGTGTGTGTATGTTTGTGTGTGTGTTTGTGTGTGTATGTCTGTGTGTGTATGTATGTGTGTGGTGTATGTATGTGTGTGTGTGTGTGTGTGTGTGGTGTATGTATGTGTGTGTGTGTGTTTGTGTGTGTGTCTGTGTGTGTGTGTGTGTGTGTGTGGTGTGTGTGTGTATGTGTGTGTGTGTATGTCTGTGTGTGTATGTATGTATGTATGTATGTATGTGTGTGGTGTGTGGTGTGTGTGTGTGTGTGTGTGTGTGTGTGTGTGTGTGTGTGTATGTATGTGTGTGTGTGTTTGTGTGTGTATGTCTGTGTGTGTATGTACGTGTGTGGTGTATGTATGTGTGTGTGTGTGTGTGTGTGGTGTATGTATGTGTGTGTGTGTGTTTGTGTGTGTGTCTGTGTGTGTGTGTGTGTGTGTGTGGTGTGTATGTATGTGTGTGTGTGTGTTTGTGTGTGAATGTCTGTGTGTGTATGTGTGTGTGTGTGTGTGTGTGTGTGGTGTTTGTGTGTAGCCAGCTTTCCATTCTAGCACTTAGACAAACACTGACCTCTGGTGGAGTTTTGATATTAACACATAAATAAAATACTCTCTCACACACACACACACACACTTCTCAGCGCTAACCTTTCCTCTGACATTTCAGCCGTGTGTTTAATAAAGCCGACGCCTGAGAGCTGGTGTCTGGATTTAAATCCTGAAGTGAAGTCATTTCTACATCCTGCAGCACTTTATATTATTTATTCAGCACTTAAATCTAAAAATGTTGAAACATCCCTGAAGCTACGAGGCTTGTTTCTACGAGGAAAACTAATCTGGTTGTGTCAGGGAAGAGGGAAAATGAAAATAAACAGCTTTGCATACAAACTGAGGAGTTCCAGGCACTCGGTTCCTCAGTAGGAACACGAACATCACGAGGCTTAGCTTTTAGCATGAGGAGAATAAAATACCGTCGTTTCTGCTATTCAGGATGCTTTGGGGTAATAGATCAAGAAGAAAAAAAACATCATTCATTTGAATTATTTAGAGTTATACATTATTTCTATAAAACAGCTCTTTAGTTCCCCCTACTGGAACAGTTTTGTGACATCACCACGTCAAACATCTTCACCATGACAACATCAAACGCTCTCGCAAAAACAGGGTGGCATCAAGCATCCTCACAACAACAAGTTACGTTAAGCTTCTTCACAAGACATCAAATGTTCCCACAATGAAGTATCAAGTCAAATGTACTTATAACGATAAGTCGGAGTCAAAGGTTTTCACAAAAATAGAGAAGAATCAGATGTTCTCACAACAGTAGGATGGAGTCCAGTGTCCTCACAATGAAGGACAACAACAAACATCCCAACACAATCCACTCCTCACAATCCCGGTCTTCACAATCCCACTCCTCACAATCCCGGTCCTCACAATCCCATTCCTCACAATGTCACTCCTCACAATCCCAGTCCTCACAATCCCACTCCTCACAATGTCACTCCTCACAATCCCATTCCTCACAATGTCACTCCTCACAATGTCACTCCTCACAATCCCACTCCTCACAATGTCACTCCTCACAATCCCAGTCCTCACAATGTCACTCCTCACAATCCCGATCCTCACAATCCCACTCCTCACAATCCCGGTCCTCACAATCCCATTCCTCACAATGTCACTCCTCACAATCCCAGTCCTCACAATGTCACTCCTCACAATGTCACTCCTCACAATCCCGATCCTCACAATGTCACTCCTCACAATCCCGGTCTTCACAATCCCACTCCTCACAATCCCGGTCCTCACAATCCCATTCCTCACAATGTCACTCCTCACAATCCCAGTCCTCACAATGTCACTCCTCACAATGTCACTCCTCACAATCCCGATCCTCACAATGTCACTCCTCACAGTGTCACTCCTCACAATGAAGGACAACAACAAACATCCCAACACAATCCACTCCTCACAATCCCGGTCTTCACAATCCCACTCCTCACAATCCCGGTCCTCACAATCCCATTCCTCACAATGTCACTCCTCACAATCCCAGTCCTCACAATGTCACTCCTCACAATGTCACTCCTCACAATCCCATTCCTCACAATGTCACTCCTCACAGTGTCACTCCTCACAATGAAGGACAACAACAAACATCCCAACACAATCCACTCCTCACAATCCCGGTCTTCACAATCCCATTCCTCACAATGTCACTCCTCACAATCCCATTCCTCACAATGTCACTCCTCACAATCCCATTCCTCACAATGTCACTCCTCACAATGTCACTCCTCACAGTCCCACTCCTCACAATCCCATTCCTCACAATGTCACTCCTCACAATCCCATTCCTCACAATGTCACTCCTCACAATATCACTCCTCACAATGTCACTCCTCACAATCCCATTCCTCAAAATGTCACTCCTCACAGTCCCACTCCTCACAATCCCATTCCTCACAATGTCACTCCTCACAATCCCATTCCTCACAATGTCACTCCTCACAATCCCATTCCTCACAATGTCACTCCTCACAATCCCATTCCTCACAATGTCACTCCTCACAGTCCCACTCCTCACAATCCCATTCCTCACAATGTCACTCCTCACAATCCCACTCCTCACAATCCCATTCCTCACAATCCCATTCCTCACAATCCCATTCCTCACAATGTCACTCCTCACAATGTCACTCCTCACAATCCCACTCCTCACAATCCCACTCCTCACAATGTCACTCCTCACAATGTCACTCCTCACAATCCCACTCCTCACAATCCCATTCCTCACAATGTCACTCCTCACAATCCCACTCCTCACAATGTCACTCCTCACAATGTCACTCCTCACAATGTCACTCCTCACAATCCCACTCCTCACAATGTCACTCCTCACAATCCCATTCCTCACAATCCCATTCCTCACAATCCCACTCCTCACAATCCCACTCCTCACAATGTCACTCCTCACAATCCCACTCCTCACAATCCCGCTCCTCATAATCCCATTCCTCACAATCCCATTCCTCACAATCCCACTCCTCACAATCCCACTCCTCACAATCCCATTCCTCACAATGTCACTACTCAGAATCCCATTCCTCACAATCCCACTCCTCACAATCCCATTCCTCACAATCCCATTCCTCACAATGTCACTCCTCACAATCCCACTCCTCACAATCCCACTCCTCACAATCCCATTCCTCACAATCCCATTCCTCACAATGTCACTCCTCACAATCCCATTCCTCACAATGTCACTCCTCACAATGTCACTCCTCACAATCCCACTCCTCACAATCCCATTCCTCACAATGTCACTCCTCACAATCCCATTCCTCACAATGTCACTCCTCACAATGTCACTCCTCACAATCCCACTCCTCACAATCCCACTCCTCACAATCCCATTCCTCACAATGTCACTCCTCACAATGTCACTCCTCACAATGTCACTCCTCACAATCCCATTCCTCACAATGTCACTCCTCACAATCCCACTCCTCACAATCCCATTCCTCACAATGTCACTCCTCACAATCCCACTCCTCACAATCCCATTCCTCACAATGTCACTCCTCACAATCCCACTCCTCACAATGTCACTCCTCACAATCCCACTCCTCACAATCCCATTCCTCACAATGTCACTCCTCACAATCCCACTCCTCACAATCCCATTCCTCACAATGTCACTCCTCACAATCCCACTCCTCACAATGTCACTCCTCACAATCCCATTCCTCACAATCCCATTCCTCACAATGTCACTCCTCACAATCCCATTCCTCACAATGTCACTCCTCACAATGTCACTCCTCACAATCCCACTCCTCACAATCCCATTCCTCACAATGTCACTCCTCACAATCCCATTCCTCACAATGTCACTCCTCACAATGTCACTCCTCACAATCCCACTCCTCACAATCCCACTCCTCACAATCCCATTCCTCACAATGTCACTCCTCACAATGTCACTCCTCACAATGTCACTCCTCACAATCCCACTCCTCACAATCCCATTCCTCACAATGTCACTCCTCACAATCCCACTCCTCACAATCCCACTCCTCACAATGTCACTCCTCACAATCCCATTCCTCACAATCCCATTCCTCACAATCCCATTCCTCACAATCCCACTTCTCACAATCCCACTCCTCACAATCCCATTCCTCACAATCCCACTCCTCACAATCCCACTCCTCACAATCCAATTCCTCACAATCCCACTTCTCACAATCCCACTCCTCACAATCCAATTCCTCACAATCCCACTCCTCACAATCCCATTCCTCACAATGTCACTCCTCACAATCCCACTCCTCACAATCCCAGTCCTGACAATCCCGGTCCTCACAAACCACCAAACTTTTTAATTATTTTGGAAATAGAAGATCTAGTTTGGAAAATAGAAAAAGAAAACACTCTATGTGTGTGTGTGTGTGTGAGATGCAGTAGTTAGAGGACATTGTGTACTTGCACAGCATCCTGAGAATAATGGACACACTTCCTACCAGAGCACTCCAAATATGATCCCATTAGTAAATGGCTCAGTAATAAAATTTACCGAATCTCTCAGGACTGAAGCTTTTACACCAAAGAGGCAAAAATCCATTTTTTTTGTACCAAAGGAAAAATAATCATTAGTGTTAGAGCGAGTGTGTGTGTGTGGGCAGCAGGGATGCTGAAATTCTGACCCAAGGACATAAACAAAAAAAAAACCCACACGGTCTCAGTGATGACCATGTGACTCTGTTCAAGTTCTATCTAGCATCCTCTTGGAGAACCGTAACGTTCACTTAATAAACCTAGAACTTTTAAAAGTATGTGTGTGTGTAAGTGATATGCTAGTAGTTGCTGTGCCTACTTAAAAACACTTTAGATATTGATCTGGAAGAGTGAAGAGAACTGTGAAGTGTGTGTGTGTGCGCGTACGTGTGTGTGTGTGTGCGTATGTGTTTGGCGCCGCAGCCTCTCACGGATCCTCTGTAATATCTTGTGACAGCTTGTACATTTATTTCCCATTTAGCGTTGAATTAGCCTGTCAGAGCTATTGGATTTGCTGATGCCAGCCAGTCTTGTGGTGTGCAACTGACACACACACACAGACACACACACACACAGACACACACACAGACAGACATACACACACACACACACAGTCCAAGTCGAAAATAAATGCTAGCTGCCTGCACTGCCAATAAGCAGGCAACACGTTAGCAAAGCAACAATAACAACGATGCTGACTAGCGCATATTTGCCAGTTTGAAAAAAAAAAGAACCTTCTTGATTTTTTTTGTTTATTTATTTGTCATCAGATCGTCATGGCAACCAGCCAAGAGTCACTTCCAGTCCAGAGAGTTCTCACGGCGATGAATATCGCATGATTCCTCTCACTTCCTGTTTCCCAGGAAAATCTGTGCTAGTCAGAGTCTGTGGGGAAGAAGCATCACGTCTGAGAGCAGAATGTTTAGCGTAAAGTGTTGACCTTTCAATGCTAGCTTCCATCGTTATGTTAATTGTCTTTCCTATTAGCTTATCGTTAGCAGTTAAAATCAGGAAATTAGACATCCTTTCAGATTAGAACAGGCTAGCTAGCTGTCTAATGCAACATTATCAGAAATAATCAGGTTATAAGCTAGCTTGCTAGTTAGTGTTAGCAGTTAAGAAGATTTAAATACTAACCCAGATTAGCTAGTTAGCATTACAAGTTTAATATATAAGAAGGCTTTTAGAAATCCTTCATTTTTTTTTTTTTTTTTTTAGCTCATTTTAACCAGCTGGCTCAAGCACAGTAAATTCCTGTCAGGTTTTGCTAGCTTGGTGTTTAGCTTTAAATATGTTTGCAAAAAGAGAATATTTTTTAAGAAATATTCTCAGAAATCATTTAAGGTTAGATTTATTATAGCTAGCTGGCTAACACTGAACATTCCTCAGCAAAACTCTCTCAGATTTCTGTCAAAATAAATAAGTAAATAAATAAATCATCTCAAATATGCTGATAGCTGTTGTGTAACTAGCCGGCTAGCTTTGGAACAAAAATCCTGTCAGAAGTAGCTCAGTTTAGCTAACTGTCTTACAAATCTGAACATTTCTCTCAGATTATTAGCATCCTAGCAGGTTCAAATCCATTTAGAATAGCCTGGTTGAGCTAGCTAAGTTCACACTTATCAATTCTGAATCATTTCCATTAGTTTATGTTAGGATTAGCGGTTAAGATTAGCTCATATCGGCTTGGGTTAGCCTATTTCAGCTATGTTTATGTTTATATTTATGTTTATGTATGCTTAAAACCTGACTGACCTGAACTAGAAACTAGCCGGCTAATTGATGGATATGTAAACCTGTGATTCCTGTAAGGTTAGCTCATACCTGCTAGTAGGCTGATATTAGCGCCCACGTTCTGATCTTTATTTCATCCCCAGATGTCTTGCTTGAAGTAAAAATAATTCACACACATTCTGAGGATTCTAATCTCTCACACAGACTTGGCTGGACAATACCACAGTTCCTGCTTCAAAACTGCAAGAAACAGCAATCCTAGCGGAAATCGTCACTTTAGGGCCTAGCATGCATGTGCTATCAGTGTTATTATGATAATAATGAGGTGTTTCTTTTCTCTAGCCACGTCTCTGGGAATCGTTCTGACCTCATTTGCTTCTGTGTCTAAGAAACAAATCTCAAAACAGAAAAACAATTAAAGTAATGTCACTGTCCAGCATGAGGCACGTTATCGTGTTGCCTCTCTAGCAATTAGCATTTTAACTGAAGGAGAATTTACTTTTCTTTTGGCTTCATATTGAGCTTTCTTAATTTTTTGGAGTGTTTTAAAGCCCATGACCATCTGTCTCTCAGTGGGATGGAAACTGTGTATGTATGTGTGTGTGTGTGTGTGTGTATGTATGTGTGTGTGTGTGTGTGTGTGTGGATGTTGGGAATTCTGTGTCGTTCCCCACTGAGCCCTTCATGCCAAAATTAAATGCTTGTTTCATAGTCTCACACTCCGAAGGAAAATATGATGCGTATTTGGTCTCGTAGCCCAAGGAATATCATGTAAAATGTAACACGACTTTCATTCCGCTAACAAACGAGAAAATTAGTAAAGAAAAGTGCGCTAAGGAGGCAGAGTGAAGTGGGAGGCGCAAATTAAAGGAATGTAGCATATAGATGTAGCAATGTTGCTAACAAGAAATGAGAGAGAGAGAGAGCGAGAGATCAGAAGAGAGAGGGATAGAGAGAGAGTGGAAGAGAGAAAGAGGGATAGGGAGGGAGAGAGAGAGAGAGAGGAAGAGAGTGATAAGAAGAGAGAGAGAGAGAGAGAGAGAGAGAGAGGAAGAGAGTGATAAGAAGAGAGAGAGAGAGAGAGAGAGGAAGAGAGCGATAAGAAGAGAGAGGGATAGAGAAAGAGTGGAAGAGAGAGAGAGAGAAAGAGGGATAGGGAGAGAGAGGGGGGGTAAGGAGAGAGAGAAGAGGAAGAGAGAGAGAGAGAGAGAGAAGGTTACGCTAAAGGTCCATTGTGTCTGGATCTAATGCTAATAAATGTCTTTCATGTGAATATCTAATTCGATCAGAAATGACTGTAGAAGCGCTAAATGCTACAGTTAACTTATAAACGTTAGCTCTCACTATATCTATGTACTGGATACGAGACCAAACCCAAATATCAGTAGCTGATATGGTGAGAAGTAGCAAAACCTAAAAACATGACCAATCAAGGCTGATTACTGCTAAAGCTAGCTAAACAGATTGACAGTTACGTGAAATAACTGGAATCCAGGATCATATATATGTATATATACACTGTATATTCTATGCTACACTACAGCTGTACAGTTCAAGCTAACGTTAGAGAGAAGGTTTAACTGTATAACACTGTATTCATTGTTTGATGCTCAGGATGATCTCGTTACATCAGGAGAAGAATGCAGGTGAAGAGAACATGACAGAAATGAGGTGTGAAGACGTCCCCCGGAGACACCATGATCACACAGTCACAACAAATCTGTTCAGTACATGATTCCAGCAGCTGAACGTAAAAGGGACAAATGGACGAGAACCCCCCCCAACCTCATTACACAACCTACAAATATTATTATTATTATTATTATTATTATTATTACCCTCATCACTCCAGCTTTGTTAGTTTTATTACCTCTTTCTCTCTCTGCCCCCCCACTCTCTCTCCATCTCCGTCTTTCTCTCACGCTCTCTCTCTCTCCCTCTTCCTCTGTCTCTCTCACTCTCTCTGTCCCACACACACACACACACACACACAGAGGTAATGCAAACACAAATAAAATCCATACGCATTCAATATTAAGAGTCATTTCTGCTTAGTTAAACACACACACACACACCTCCAGCAGAGACATATAATCCTGTATAAAATGGTTTCACTTACTGAAAGGAATGAATATTTATGAAAAATTATATTGAATAAATCCCAATTCTTCACTGCAGCTAACGTGGAAAAAATAAAAATCCTTAAATGTATTAAAAGTTTTTTTGGAAATAATTTATTGGAAGTAAATTTAACCCACAACACCCATATTCCTAAACGTTCACCCCAAATACAAACATGTATGTAGTAGCATGTAGATTAGCCTGATGCTATTAATGCTAACACCTTGCTAGCAGGAAATCCAGAGTAGTTCAACTCAAAGTATTTATAGGACCAGGTACAAATCGCGTCAACTTTTACAGTTTATTTTTAAACGCTAGTCATGAGGCGATGGTTATAATTAGCACCATTTGAAGCCTTGTGTAGTTTTGTTGTTTCAGTGCTGCTTAGACATTTCTCTGACGTAAAGCCATATTTCTTTAGCCAGGCATACACATAATACACCCCATAACCTTGTGTTCAATTACATCTGATCAAATGCACATTATCATCTAGTGCTATTCAGCATACCAAGACATTTTGGACAATTTCATGCTCTTTGTGGGAACAGTTTGGGGATGACCCCTTCCTGTTCCAACATGACTGCACACCAGTGACCAAAGCAAGGTCCATAAAGACATGGATGAGTGAGTTTGGTGTGGAGGAACTTGACTGGCCTGCACAGAGTCCTGACCTCAACCCCATAGAACACCTTTGGGATGAATTAGAGTGGAGACTGCGAGACAGGTGTGCTGGTGTTGGTCACTGGTGTGCAGTCATGTTGGAACAGGAAGGGGTCATCCCCAAACTGTTCCCACAAAGAGCATGAAATTTTCCAAAATGTCTTGGTATGTAGCCGAAGCATTAAGAGTTCCTTTCACTGGAACTAAGGGGCCGAGCTCAACCACTCGGGGACAAATAAAGGTTTTTTTTTAATTGAATTGAATGGAATGATTTGGAGGGGTGTCCCAAAACTTTTGGCAATATAACTGTAGCTCCAATTGTGTTCTGCTTCATGAAGATTTTGGACCTTCAGTGAGAAGAGGCTGACCCTGTGAGGATCCCGAGGCATCCTTAAATGGACCAGCTCCAGTTGAATTCTGCTTCATTAAGATTTCGGACATTCAAAGAGAATATGCTGACCCCATGTGGACTTTGAGAACAATAACCTCCTAATCAATACACAAAATAACATTCTACACATGTTGTATCTCCATCACACAACTCCAACTGACTGTTTGTCACTTTAGAAAGGACATTATTCATAATCTCACTCTCCTGTGTTTATAATCACTTATAATCACACGCTCTGGTGTTTATAATAATTTAAAATCACACTCTCCGGTGTTTATAATCATTTATAATCACACTCTCCGTTGTCACTCAGATGAGGTTCCTTTTTGAGTCTGGTTCCTCCCAAGGTTTCCTCCTCATAGCATCTAAAGGAGTTTTTCCTCACCACAGTCTCCTCAGGCTTGCTCACTAGGGATGATTTTGTCTAACAGTAATCTTGGACTTTTGTACTATTTATTATTTCTTAAGTTCTGTAAAGCTGCTTTGAGACAATGTCCATTGTTAAAGGCGCTATACAAATTGAATTGAATGTGTCTGATTCGGAGTTGCAAAATAACCACATCCTGCTTTCTCCATTCCTTCTGGTGTTGTTTATAGAAATCGAAGCTAATCCACATCACCTAGCTTGGGTTTCAGGCTTGAAGAAATGGAAGGTGTAAATATTCCCATGTAAACATTGCAAAAGTTGGAGCCTCTGAAAAAACAAACAAACAAACAAAAAACATTTCCTGTTGTCCAGCATGCCTCAGCACAAATCCTTGAGGTAGTCCTTCTTGGTAGAACCTTTTAGTCTAAAACTCTCTCTCTCTCAAAAAAAAAAACCTAACGATTTTTCTTTCAAACACAGAAAGAATCTGTTATAATTTATTCTTGTTTGTCCAAATTCCTTTTGTCTCCCGAGTCCTGATGCCTGGGGACTCCTTAAATGGCCTTGTTACTCGCAAGAAGCACAACACGTTGACTTAAAGAATTCGACCAATTATCCTTGAGCTTAAAACTCAAAAATAAGTGGCAGTTATTTAGCACAGTCTGTTGTGTTTGGGACGGTTCCTCGCTAAAGGCTAACAGGCTTTGCTTTCTAAATAATGGCTGTGCTTTGGAGTAGGTCCCCAGAGTGGGAGGAATATGTCAGGGGAAACAGACCAATGCTGGCAGAAAAGAGAAAAGTGCCGGACTTCAGCAGACTGCAGCATGAGATGGTTTTAAATGCTGTGATGCTTACAAAAGGAACACACAAACACACAATCACACAACTTATATCTTGCAAAACTGGTCCCTTTCAAGGGTAGAAACTTTTCCTGATCCCTCAGGCCACTGATGCAAGCAAACGCAACGATCTCCAACTGGCTAGCAGCGCATGATGAGCTACATACAATGGCTTTATAAAAGTCACCCTAATGTTTGTGGGGCTTGGAGAAAAAAGCCTCGTTCTCGGGAATCATTTTTGCGAAAGGTGATTAAGGTACTCGAGACTCTCTGTAGTAGGTAGTACTCATGCTTTCTGATTCACAAGCAATGAAACGAATAAAGCTCAAAGGGAGAAAAAAAAACACGATGACTCTGAAATTGGATTTTTATGGATATGCGCTAAAATTAATAGGATACATTAAAAAGTAGAACGCTTCACCTGAGGCAAAACTTACTATCTCATTTTCAATACAATTATATTTATGCACGTGGTGCATGTGGAACGGAGGATATTCAGCCTTTTTGTCGCCGGAAGGTTTGTACAGGAAGGTCAAACCAGTGGATTAGCATGTGTATGTGTGCTAAGTATCATTTTACTTGTTTAAAGCAGAATATTAATAATTACTTTAATCTCCTCTCGTTGTTCGACTTGCACCCCAGAGACTATAGATTACTGATAGAGCCGGAAGGTGCAGAGGATCTCATCAACATATCTGTTCTATTTAACTCTGAACATCAGAGCTCATTATCCCTGGCTGAAAAGTCAGAGTATCTTACCTTCTGTGTGCGGAGCCTGACAGGTACTTCCTGAGGTTTGGGGTCTCTTTCTACCTCATCCACATTTTGACTCGTCTGAAGAATCATCACATGATCAGCGGTTTCCATTCTGCTTTCAATTGAGGAATCGCACTCTGGCGAGACCCTTCCTAGAAATCCTGCCTCGGGGGTATCCTTCTGCAACTCGAGTTCTACAGAACTGCCTTTATTGTTTCCAGCACCCTTAAGACCCACTAAAGTTGTGGAAATATGGAGGCTAGGCATGTTCTCCAGCACCGGAGCTAGCACTTCCTCTCCCGACTCTGTAAAGGATACCTCAGGAATGGTGTCCAGTTTGGCGTGGCAGTCTCTGTAGGTGTCAGGGTTACAAGTGCTTCGGAATTCACACGAGGAAAACTCAAGTTCTGTGGATGCGTTGAGGTTGTGAGCCTGCAGAACCTCTACGCTTGTGACTACCTGGTCATTTGGAATGTTAGAATTGAGAACATTATTCTTGGGAGTCTGAGATTCTTCAGACTGCTTGGTCTCTGTGGTCAGGTCAGTATCTGTGATGGCATCACTACAGACATGAGGATCAAATTTATCACCCACTGTCACTTCTACTCCTGTCCTCATTACCTGTTGGTGATGTAGCATGCTTGATTCTACTACCGGACCACCAATGTTGCCTTCTACCTTTGACTCACTGCTTCTAGGCTTTCCTGTCAATTCCGCTGTCACGTCAATGTTGACTTTAGCATTATCTTTGTAGGCATCCTTGGTTTCTGTTTCTGTAGAGCTATCTAGATTCTTGGCCTGTTCTTCTGCAGCATTTGTTGAAGAACTGCCCGAGGATGTGGCCATAGCTTTGGTGGTGATCTTTTTATCTTTCATATGTATCTCATCAAAGCTTTCATAAAGAAAATGATTCGAAATGGTTTCTGAACAGTTGGGACTGTCTTCATCTGCCACTGATTTTATGACCTTCACAAAAGTCTGACCTTTGGTAACTACTTGACTGTTAGCTTCATAGCTAGCTGATGTACCCTTAAAAGTACCAGATAAAGTCCTCCTCCTCTTGTTCCTATCTTCCCCAGGACAGCTCTCAAAGCCAGGATGATAACGGCAGCATTCTGGCATGGATGCGCATCGCTCTCGCCGCCTGCGACCCGAGGGGGAACCGCTCCCTCCAACACCGGCATGGCAGCAAACTAGGTCAAGGTCATCGTAGCTGTACTGTTTCCTCGAGTGTGGGGTTACATGATCCTCCCAGCTCCTTGTGCGCAAGGCTACAGGCATGGCCAGTGACCTCTGTTATTCCATAGAGCCCTGCTTCAGACGCCCACACAAAGTGCTAAAGCAGACCTGAGGGGGGAAAAAAGGCAGAGAGCCAGTGAGCAGAAGAAAAAGACAATTTCATCGTATTCTGAGATGCCTTCCAGTCTCTTGTCCATAAAAGCTGACAAATTTAACAGATGTCAGATGTGAGTGTAGCACTTAACGTCAAGTTTAATCATCCCCATCATCCCTAAGTGGTCATCAACAGCTATTCAAAAAAGAACCACAACAGCTTTCTGCAATTCAGCGCCCTGTACACATACTCAAACTCTGACCCAGTTATCTTCTGATACGGCCCTTAAAATACAAGGCAGCACATGATAAAGGGTTCACTCATAATCCAGTGCATAAACAAGAGACACGGGACAAACCAGACAGGGTTTAGTCACTGCACAGCGGCTTAAAGACTCCAGACTGGAAGGAACACATGTTAACATAATAATGTTAATATACTAGCTGGAAACGTGGCGTTCATAAATATCAAACTAGATCATAAAAACATTTTTCCGGATTATACTAACAAGGTTAAATTGCATATTTATCTAATTATTTTCAATTTATTTCATTTTCACACAAATTTACTAACCAATTTTTTTAAAGCTGATTCTTATTAGCATAAATCAAATCCAACAGAAATCCATAAATCAGGACAAAGAACACTAGGACAAAAGTAATGGCACCCTAGAAAATGAGGACATGTTATTGCATTTGACATGATGCATTACTGGAAGTTTTAAAAACACACACACAAAGAAAGAAAGAAAGAAAGAAAGAAAGAAAGAAAGAAAGAAAGAAAGAAAGAAAGAACACATACATTATTTAGGAAAAAGATGTGTGTGTACCCTGTGATGGACCATCCAGAATCTATTCCCGGGATCTGGATCTGTTGCAGTCCTGTCAAGAACAGAGTGACTGCAGAAGATAAATAAATGAATGAAGGAATAAAAAAAAGTTGTACTTCCTTTGAATGTGCAAACCTTCAGAGTCACAAGGCAACAGCTCAGATCCCTGATCCTCTCCTGACTATTCGATCAGGTAAATATTTCACTTCCACTCCCCTGGATAGTAGAAAAGTAACCCTGCCCCACTCTCCTCTCCTTCCACGCAGTTACTACTTATCCTCCAGATGCAAACTAACTCCACATCAAAAGTTTGAAAAATAAACTTTCCAGAGAAGTGGGTTAAGAAATGAGAAGGCAGCTGAGCCTCACGCTGCAACAGCAGGAGCTCGTGATGTTCTTGACATCTCTGAGGATTTAGCGGTTAGCGGCTTACACACAGATGATCTCAAAGTTGGCGGTTAGCGGCCGAGGGAGTCGTTCCCTAATCAGAGCATCCCTCTCGCATCTGGTGAGCGGAATCTCTCTGCAGGGAACATCTGGTTACTTGGTTGATCCCAGGAGGAGGTTTTCTTCTTCCAACTATATTCGTGACTGTTCAGGGAGATGGAAAAATAAAATAAAGCAAATTTCTGTACCGTGCCTCCTTCTTCAGCGCTGGTCCTCCTCGCTGGTTTCTCTCAGTCTGATGGTCAGAGATGTTCCGTCCCAGTGATGTCGCGGCCTGTTACCCACTGTCCTCACCAGGGGGGTGAGATCACTCTTGACACAACAGTCCCTGTTCTGGGGTCATCTGGGTCACTGGGATCACACACACCCAGGATTCTACACCCCAGATGTGGAGCAGAAAAACTTTTTGTTACAAAATACGGAAGATATGCCAAAAGATGACAGAACCAGGAACCAGAACTTCAGCACTTGAAATCCAGATTTCCATGAATGGAAGCAATTTGTGTCTCTTAGCTCTTCACACGTCAATCTTACTAAGAAGCTAACCTTCCGTTCCTCGACCTCCTGATCCTGTCTCCTGTCTTTCATAAGTCTCCTCAGATCAGGTGTGATGGCTGCTTCTCGACTAGGCCACAGACAGGCAGAGGATTTGAAGAAGAGGGACGAGTCGAGGCGGAGTGAAGCGGTGCGAGAAGCAGCGGCGGCAGCAGACACTCATCTTGATCGTATTAGCGGGTTTTAGCTGACGCAGATATGACTGCTCTCTTTCTCTACTGCTCTCTAGACAGTTTCCAAGACTGAGTCATTTCTTTCTCTCTCGCTCTCTCTTCCTCTCTCTCTTTCTTATTTACTGTCATCTGCTTATTCTCTCTACTTTCTGCCCTCTCTGTCCTCCCACAGTTTTCTCAGAGTTCACTACTTCCTCTCTCTCTCTCTCTCTCTCTCTCTCTCTGTTTGACGTCTTCGAGTTGGTTTTGATTAAAAACAGGCACGTCGTCACGTAAAGGTCTACGACTCTGGGCCAGCTTGTTGGTGGATTGCTGCAATGTTTTGGCTCTTGACTTTTTGTTTGCGTTTTTTTTTCTTCTTCTTCCTCCTCCTTCTTTCTCCTCCTAAACAGTTGAACTCTGTAACTGTATAAGCATCCTTTGCGCAAACTGTCAAATATGAAGAAATTCAAAAAAAACAAAAAAAGGTTCAAACGTCGCGACGTGGTGTCGCAGACATTCCTGGAGTACATGCCAGCCTGTGAAAACACAAAACTTGGCCGTGGCGTCTTAGGCAACTTTCTTTTTTTCTACACATCTGGGTAAAGGAGGCCCTTGGAATCGCTGGAACACTGAGTCAACTGTGTCTTTAGGCCTCGGCTAAGCAAAACAAGGTCTAGTGCTTTACTCTCAGTGTGGAGCCCTTTATTCCCTAATATAGACATGCTGTTTGACAGCTAAGCACCCCCCCCTCTCCTCCCTCTTGCTCTCTCTCTCTCTCTCTCTCTCTCTCCCACCTTCTTCATATTTCTCTCTGTCTCTTCCCCTTCCTCTCCTTCTCTCCTTTCCTCTCTCTCTCTTACTGTCTCTCCCTCTCTCTTTCCATTCCATTCCCTTTTCTCTCTCTCTCTCTCTCTCTCTCTCTTCCTCTCTTGCTCCCCCTCTTCTCTCCCCCCTCTCTCTCTCTCTCCTTTCCTCTGCCCCCCCCCCTCTTTCTCTCTCACTCATGCCCCCCCCAGTGTGTTTTAAAGACACAGAGCTTCTTCTTTAATGTCAGTTTGGTTTAAATGAAGAGTGACAGTAAAGATGATCCACTTTCTCGAGCGTTAGAATGAATGACATGACGGAGCGATAAAATCTCACAGTCAAAGCGCTGCTGCAGAGTTCTGGATTCTGATTGGTCAGAAAGCGTCGATTCGTTCTCTAGAGTGGCAGCACCAACAGTGGTGCAGGTAGAGATCACAGGGTTATCTGTAATCACTGTGTGTTTTACTGGAACAGCAATACACAACTGTACACACGCACACACACACACACACCTTTCTGAACACACTGATCTAAACCCAGACACACACCCGATTCATTTCAGATAAACCTGATAGCTTAACCTTCATGATTTTATTCACGTTGTCCCGATGTCATGTTGTTTAACCTGAATACCATTCGAATAAAAGTATTTTTTGCCTCCACTTTCTTATCTACACTAGTCTTTAGTAAAAAATGTTTTCAGCTGCTAAGTTCAATAAAATTAGTGACAAAAACATAAAACAAAAATACAAAACACATGCAAACACATGGGACACAATTAATAACAGCTGCATTCTAATATTAATTAAAAAAAAATTATAAATATAAAACTTTAATAAAGTATTATATTTTACTAGATTTCATTTTTATATGCTAAATATATAATAATAATAATAATAAGTATATAATACTAATAATAATATAATAACAATAAAACCTATTAGCATGAAGCTCTGATTAGCATTCATGCAGAATCCCAGCAAACCTTTAGCATGTAGCATCCAAGAAATCCCCCGACTCCCGCTATGTCGAATATCGTGCTGAATTCATTAACGTTAGCATTAAGGTTAGCATGTGAGATATCAGAAATAATCTGCTTTGGCTTTAGCTGATAATGAATTAGCATGAAACTGAAGGTATGATTTATAATCCTGATTATCCGCCGCAAATTGGATTCAAACCTTTTTACAAATTGGCCTTTCCAAGCTTAAATGCCAGGAGTCTGTGGGTGAATAACCTCCAGTACATGTGGCGTATAAGACGAATTTCACACACACACACACACACACACACACACACACACACGACTGTAATTACAATATCACTTCTTCTATAACATTTCTCAGTAACAGCAATGTTCAAGGAAATTAAGTCTTATGTAAACACATGCACGCACATGCACACACACACACACACATTTCCGAGACTGTAATGAGGATGTGAGAAGTCAACCCAGGGAAGTGTGTGTTATTGAGCTCATGAGTCAAGTGTGAGTCAAGTGTGATACAGCCGAGTGTGTTACAGCTGAGTGTGTTACAGCCGAGTGTATTACAGCTGCATTTGTTACAGCCGAGTGTGTGTTACAGTCAAGTGTTACAGCCGAGTGTGTTACAGCTGAGTGTGTTACAGCCGAGTGTGTGTTACAGTCAAGTGTTACAGCCGAGTGTGTTACAGCTGAGTGTGTTACAGCCGAGTGTGTGTTACAGTCAAGTGTTACAGCCGAGTGTGTTACAGCTGAGTGTGTTACAGCCGAGTGTGTGTTACAGTCAAGTGTTACAGCTAAGTGTGTGGTACAGTCAAGTGTTACAGCCGAGTGTGTTACAGCCAAGTGTGTGTTACAGTCAAGTGTTACAGCTGAGTGTGTTACAGCCGAGTGTGTGTTACAGTCAAGTGTTACAGCCGAGTGTGTTACAGCTGAGTGTGTTACAGCCGAGTGTGTGTTACAGTCAAGTGTTACAGCCGAGTGTGTTACAGCTGAGTGTGTTACGGCCGAGTGTGTGTTACAGTCAAGTGTTACAGCTAAGTGTGTGTTACAGTCAAGTGTTACAGCCGAGTGTGTTACAGCTGAGTGTGTTACAGCCGAGTGTGTGTTAGTCAAGTGTTACAGCTAAGTGTGTGTTACAGTCAAGTGTTACAGCCGAGTGTGTTACAGTCAAGTGTTACAGCCGAGTGTGTTACAGCTGAGTGTGTTACAGCCGAGTATATTACAGCCGCATTTGTTACAGCCGAGTGTGTGTTACAGTCAAGTGTTACAGCCGAGTGTGTTACAGCTGAGTGTGTTACAGCCGAGTGTGTGTTACAGTCAAGTGTTACAGCCGAGTGTGTTACAGCTGAGTGTGTTACAGCCGAGTGTGTGTTACAGTCAAGTGTTACAGCTAAGTGTGTTACAACCAAGTGTGTGTTACAGTCAAGTGTTACAGCTGAGTGTTACAGCCGAGTGTGTGTTACAGTCAAGTGTTACAGCTGAGTGTGTTACAGCTGAGTGTGTTACAGCCGAGTGTGTGTTACAGTCAAGTGTTACAGCTAAGTGTGTGTTACAGTCAAGTGTTACAGCTGAGTGTGTTACAGCCGAGTGTGTGTTACAGTCAAGTGTTACAGCTGAGTGTGTTACAGCCGAGTGTGTGTTACAGTCAAGTGTTACAGCTAAGTGTGTTACAACCAAGTGTGTGTTACAGTCAAGTGTTACAGCTGAGTGTGTTACAGCCGAGTGTGTGTTACAGTCAAGTGTTACAGCCGAGTGTGTTACAGCTGAGTGTGTTACAGCCGAGTGTGTGTTACAGTCAAGTGTTACAGCTAAGTGTGTGTTACAGTCAAGTGTTACAGCCGAGTGTGTTACAGCCGAGTGTGTGTTACAGTCAAGTGTTACAGCCGAGTGTGTTACAGCTGAGTGTGTGTTACAGTCAAGTGTTACAGCCGAGTGTGTGTTACAGTCAAGTGTTACAGCCGAGTGTGTTACAGCTGAGTGTGTTACAGCCGAGTGTGTGTTACAGTCAAGTGTTACAGCCGAGTGTGTTACAGCTGAGTGTGTGTTACAGTCAAGTGTTACAGCCGAGTGTGTTACAGCCGAGTGTGTTGCAGTCAAGTGTTACAGCCGAGTGTGTTACAGCTGAGTGTGTGTTACAGTCAAGTGTTATAGCCGAGTGTGTTACAGCTGAGTGTGTGTTACAAGTGTTATAGCCGAATGTGTTACAGCTGAGTGTGTTACAGCTGAGTGTGTGTTACAGCCGAGTGTGTGTTACAGTCAAGTGTTACAGCTGAGTGTTTGTTACAGTCAAGTGTTACAGATGAGTGTGTTACAGCCGAG
>NC_080738.1:2519836-2522336 GCF_019097595.1 Hemibagrus wyckioides | reverse complement strand
TGTCTGTCTCTCTCTTAACTTGTCTTACCCAATCTGTCTGTCTGTCTCTTTCTCAGCTTGTCTTACCCAATCTGTCTGTCTGTCTGTCTGTCTCTCTCTTAGCTTGTCTTACCCAATCTGTCTGTCTGTCTCTCTCTTAGCTTGTCATACCCAATCTGTCTGTCTGTCTCTCTCTTAGCTTGTCTTACCCAATCTGTCTGTCTGTCTCTCTCTCAGCTTGTCTTACCCAATCTGTCTGTCTGTCTGTCTGTCTCTCTCTTAGCTTGTCTTACCCAATCTGTCTGTCTGTCTCTCTCTTAGCTTGTCATACCCAATCTGTCTGTCTGTCTCTCTCTTAGCTTGTATTACCCAATCTGTCTGTCTGTCTCTCTCTCAGCTTGTCTTACCCAATCTGTCTGTCTGTCTGTCTGTCTGTCTCTCTCTTAGCTTGTCTTACCCAATCTGTCTGTCTGTCTCTCTCTTAGCTTGTCATACCCAATCTGTCTGTCTGTCTCTCTCTTAGCTTGTATTACCCAATCTGTCTGTCTGTCTCTCTCTCAGCTTGTCTTACCCAATCTGTCTGTCTGTCTGTCTGTCTCTCTCTTAGCTTGTCTTACCCAATCTGTCTGTCTGTCTCTCTCTTAGCTTGTCTTACCCAATCTGTCTGTCTGTCTGTCTGTCTCTCTCTTAGCTTGTCTTACCCAATCTGTCTGTCTGTCTCTCTCTTAGCTTGTATTACCCAATCTGTCTGTCTGTCTCTCTCTCAGCTTGTCTTACCCAATCTGTCTGTCTGTCTCTCTCTTAGCTTGTCTTACCAAATCTGTCTGTCTGTCTGTCTGGCTCTCTCTCTCTCTCTCTCTCTCTCTCTCTTGTGTGATTAATAATAATTTCACTCTGCTGATATGGAGATTATGCATTATTTAAATAATGTGTTTCCTTCCCATTTTTCTATAAAGGGATTATCGTTATCTACCTAATGGAAGACACACACACACACACACACACACAGACACACAGACACACACACAGACACACACACAGATGGCTACGCAATGTTGTGTGATGTCACCTCTTTCCTTAATGTGATGGAGAAACAAAGCATCAGCATTTATCCCCTGAACGCCGGTCTACTGCGATCAATCAGGCAAGGATAGACAAGGAGACACACACACACACACACACACACACACACACCTTTCAGATTAGTGTTTTTGCTCTGGGGACAATTCCAGATATTAAAATTAATAATTACCAAATGAGAGATTTTTGTAGTTTTCATCCATTTAGAGTTGCATTTAATGTAGACTTCCTGTTGTCATGGTAATCAGTCAAACCAACAAACAAACAAACAAACAGAGCTTGTCATATTGCAGAGAAAAAAGAACAGAAAGAACAGCCCTCTGTCCAGAAGAGATGAGTGAACAGATCTGGGATCAGTTCTTCTAACAGTAGAGTGATCAGCTCCACACGTCTGAGTCTCTGCTTCACTCCTCACACTGATCTCTACACTGATCTCTACACTGATCTCTACACTGATGTCTACACTGATCTCTGCACTGATCTCTACACTGATCTCTACACTGATCTCTACACTGATCTCTACACTGATGTCTACACTGATGTCTACACTGATCTCTGCACTGATCTCTACACTGATCTCTACACTGATCTCTACACTGATCTCTACACTGATGTCTACACTGATGTCTACACTGATGTCTACACTGATCTCTACACTGATCTCTACACTGATCTCTACACTGATGTCTACACTGATCTCTGCACTGATGTCTACACTGATCTCTACACTGATCTCTACACTGATCTCTACACTGATGTCTACACTGATGTCTACACTGATCTCTGCACTGATGTCTACACTGATGTCTACACTGATCTCTACACTGATCTCTGCACTGATCTCTACACTGATCTCTACACTGATCTCTACACTGATCTCTGCACTGATGTCTACACTGATCTCTGCACTGATCTCTACACTGATCTCTGCACTGATCTCTACACTGATCTCTACACTGATCTCTACACTGATGTCTACACTGATGTCTACACTGATGTCTACACTGATCTCTACACTGATCTCTACACTGATGTCTACACTGATCTCTGCACTGATGTCTACACTGATCTCTACACTGATCTCTACACTGATCTCTACACTGATGTCTACACTGATGTCTACACTGATCTCTGCACTGATGTCTACACTGATCTCTACACTGATCTCTGCACTGATCTCTGCACTGATCTCTACACTGATCTCTGCACTGATCTCTACACTGATCTCTACACTGATCTCTGCACTGATCTCTACACTGATGTCTACACTGATCTCTACACTGATCTCTGCACTGATCTCTGCACTGATCTCTACACTGATCTCTGCACTGATCTCTACACTGATCTCTACACTGATCTCTGCACTGATCTCTACACTGATGTCTACACTGATCTCTACACTGATCTCTGCACTGATGTCTACACTGATCTCTACACTGAT
>NC_080738.1:2444836-2514836 GCF_019097595.1 Hemibagrus wyckioides | reverse complement strand
TTTCCATGGCGATCAGCGTCAAACCTATTTGCTTTTTCTGTGCAAACGTTTGATCTGATCTTCAGGGATGAAACGCGACAATCGCTTCTTTATTTAACAAAAGCGTGTGGTGTTGAACTGATCCCGCGCTTTAACATGATGATCTTCTCACTCAGATTTAATCAGCCAGAGCAGGGTTCGAGTAAAAAGCGAGCATTTTACAGTAAAGATGATAAACTTCAAAAGATTCTAATGATAAAAGTGCTACTGCTGCTAGCATGAGAGGAAAAAACACTAGCATAATGCTAATGCTAATTCCCGTGTGTAAGAACTCTCTCTCTCTCTCTCTCTCTCTCTATCAGATCTTTATTTTAAAAATCAGCACTTGGATGTGTGTTTGATCTAACAGAATTGCCAGATGACAAACTCTTTCTTTTTTCTCTCCTGCACACGCACCCTGCAGTGAGAGAGAAAGGGAGAGAGAGAGAGAGAAAGAGAGAAACAAACAGCTTCCCTAAAGACGTTCATTAAATTCTCATCGGCTCTGAGGGAGCGAGATTCTGGACGCTTTATAGCTTTTTAAGCTTTTAGCAAAGTCCTGTATTTCCCTAGGAGAGTCTCTCTCTCTCTTTGTCTGTCTGTGTCTCTCTCTCTCTTTCTCTCTCTGTCTCTCTCTCACTCTGTCTGTCTGTCTCTCTCTCTATTTCTCTGTCTCTCTCTCTCTCTGTCAGTGTCTCTCTCCCTCTCTCTCTCTCCCTTTCTCTCTGTCTCTCTCTCTCTCATTAGGTTTGGAAGAGCTGAAAAGATTTCATATGTAAAAACATTTGAACAGAAGAGAGCAAATAACGATAATGTCCGCAGACAGACGGACGAAAACCCGACAGAAAAGATAGTAACATATTGGTAAAAACAGATCATGTTAGCATGAAGGGCTGGAACGGAACAGCGGGTTGGGATTCAGGCTCCTACTACTACAGTACGTTAGCGTGAGAGTTAAAAGCACTACTCCTGCTAGCATGAGAGTTAAAAGCGCTACTCCTGCTAGCATGAGAGTTAAAAAGCACTACTCCTGCTAGCATGAGAGTTAAAAAGCACTACTCCTGCTAGCATGAGAGTTAAAAGCGCTACTCCTGCTAGCATGAGAGTTAAAAAGCACTACTCCTGCTAGCATGAGAGTTAAAAGCGCTACTCCTGCTAGCATGAGAGTTAAAAAGCACTACTCCTGCTAGCATGAGAATTAAAAAGCATTACTCCTGCTAGCATGAGAGTTAAAAAGCACTACTCCTGCTAGCATGAGAGTTAAAAGCGCTACTCCTGCTAGCATGAGAGTTAAAAAGCACTACTCCTGCTAGCATGAGAGTTAAAAAGCACTACTCCTGCTAGCATGAGAGTTAAAAAGCACTACTCCTGCTAGCATGAGAGTTAAAAAGCGCTGCTCCTGCTAGCATGAGAGTTAAAAAGCATTACTCCTGCTAGCATGAGAGTTAAAAAGCACTACTCCTGCTAGCATGAGAGTTAAAAGCGCTACTCCTGCTAGCATGAGAGTTAAAAAGCACTACTCCTGCTAGCATGAGAGTTAAAAAGCACTACTCCTGCTAGCATGAGAGTTAAAAAGCACTACTCCTGCTAGCATGAGAGTTAAAAAGCGCTGCTCCTGCTAGCATGAGAGTTAAAAAGCGCTGCTCCTGCTAGCATGAGAGTTAAAAAGCGCTGCTCCTGCTAGCATGAGAGTTAAAAAGCATTACTCCTGCTAGCATGAGAGTTAAAAAGCATTACTCCTGCTAGCATGAGAATTAAAAAGCACTACTCCTGCTAGCATGAGAGTTAAAAAGCATTACTCCTGCTAGCATGAGAGTTAAAAAGCACTACTCCTGCTAGCATGAGAATTAAAAAGCATTACTCCTGCTAGCATGAGAGTTAAAAAGCACTACTCCTGCTAGCATGAGAGTTAAAAAGCATTACTCCTGCTAGCATGAGAGTTAAAAAGCACTACTCCTGCTAGCATGAGAGTTAAAAGCACTACTCCTGCTAGCATGAGAGTTAAAAAGCATTACTCCTGCTAGCATGAGAGTTAAAAAGCACTACTCCTGCTAGCATGAGAGTTAATAAGCATTACTCCTGCTAGCATGAGAGTTAATAAGCATTACTCCTGCTAGCATGAGAGTTAAAAAGCGCTGCTCCTGCTAGCATGAGAGTTAATAAGCATTACTCCTGCTAGCATGAGAGTTAAAAAGCGCTGCTCCTGCTAGCATGAGAGTTAAAAGCATTACTCCTGCTAGCATGAGAGTTAAAAAGCGCTGCTCCTGCTAGCATGAGAGTTAAAAGCATTACTCCTGCTAGCATGAGAGTTAAAAAGCGCTGCTCCTGCTAGCATGAGAGTTAAAAGCATTACTCCTGCTAGCATGAGAGTTAAAAATAGCTACTCCTGCTAGCATGAGAGTTAAAAAGCGCTGCTCCTACTAGCATGAGAGTTAAAAAGCACTACTCCTGCTAGCATGAGAGTTCAAAAGCGCTGCTCCTGCTAGCATGAGAGTTAAAAGCATTACTCCTCCTAGCATGAGAGTTAAAAGCGCTGCTCCTGCTAGCATGAGAGTTAAAAAGCATTACTCCTGCTAGCATGAGAGTTAAAAAGCGCTGCTCCTGCTAGCATGAGAGTTAAAAGTGCTACTCCTGAACAGAGCAGAATAAATGAAGGGATAATGAAGAATTGATTCTATCAGACAAGGTGTCGGCTACAGCAGTTTAATAACCCCGCCCTCGTTGTGGGCGTGTTGCAGCGAACTTACTCACTAATAAACCAATCTCTCTTTCAGTTGATGATGTTTATGGAATTTCATGCAGTTCATCTTTTTTGTGTGGTCTCACCTGCTGGACGAAAAACAGAGTGTAATTACACGTTAATTACACCTCCAGTTTCTCTTATTCACACCAAGGAGGAGCAAAATGGGATTGTGGGCGGAGCTAAATATCACCTTCATAAACACTGATTAAAGATAAAAGCTCAAAGTTACAACTGAGACATGACCAGTGATACAGTGTGTGTGTGTGTGTGTGTGTGTGTTATTTCATTCAGGAACGCTAGAGCTAACAGAGGCAGAAAGAGAGTCAGACAGACAGACAGGTAGACAGATAGAGAGAGACAGACAAATAGACAAAAAGAGACAGACAGAGAGAAAGAGAGAGACATACGGATAGGCAAATAGACAGACAGACAAAGAGAGACAGACAGACAAAGAGAGACTGACAGACACAGACAGACAAATAGGCAAATAGAAAGGCAAAAACATAAAAACAGAGATAGACAGACAGACAAAAAGACTAACAGAGAGAGAGAGAGAGAGAGATACAGACAGATATAGACATACAGACAGGGAGAGAGAGAGAGAGAGAGATATTGACAGACAGAGAGAGACATACAGACAGAGAAATACAGACAGACAGAAAGAGAGAGACACCGACGGAGAGAGCGAGAGAGACAGAGACATAGAGAGATGTGTTCGTGGTGTGAGACATGGCCCAGCCCATAAATAAACCCATCCACACATTTTATCAATGCTAATGCCACAGGGCATAACACACACACACACACACAGTTAATGCAGAAGCAGACGCAGCAGGGATGCTAGCTTCAGTATTAGCTCCACTACACCGCTTGAGCGTTATTATCGGCTTGCTATTTGCGGACGCTACGTGAGTCTCGGCTGGGAGCCGATTTACATCCTGGTGCATCATCGCAATCCATCTAACGATAAACGACGACTCAGCAAAGTGTCTCAACTGGCCAGATGTTCTTTAGCAACACCGTTAAACACACACAGAGAGAGAGAGAGAGAGAGAGAGAGAGAGAGAGAGAAAGATAAATGTCCTCTGAAACACTCATCTAGATGACACAGCTTTGTAGAGTTCTCACTTCTGATTGGTCGACAAGGTGAACAAGCCCCACCCCCTTCTGCACTTTTCATGACTGCACTCTCTGCTTTTTTTTTTTTTTACACATTGTGTCACTATTCTGTGTTTATTTTTATTTAATTAAAGTTATTCTAAAATATTTGCAACATGCTAATAGGATATATGCTAATGTGTTGTGAAAAGTTCTAACAGACGAGATAAAAAAATAAAAAATAAAGCGCCACAGCATCGCTCTCTTTAATTAGAGACAACTGGCATGTAAATCAGCATTGTGGGTAATGTAGGAAAGTGTTCATATGCAAGTCGATCAAGCTTCCAGACCCGACAGACCTCACGCTGCCCCGGCTGACCCCGGTACGGTCCAGTCGCCTGCAGCGAGGGAGAGAAAGGCCGGCTGGTGGAGCTGCTGGAGTGATCTGAAGGCGGTCTTTTCTTCACGGCTCGATGCACTCAGCAGAGAGTCAGCGTGAGTTCACGTCCGAATAAAAACCTGCAGAAAATGGGACCTGGACTAATTCCTCTCGGTGGAAAGCGGCCGTTCGAGTGCAGAAAATGGCAGGACGCTCCGTAGCTCACGTGTAGGACAACCTTTACGACCTGTCGCTGAAGCGAACTCAACAGCTGCCACGCTTCACTGAGTCACGTTCAGTGTGTCTGAGATAATCACTCATCATTTCCAGCCTGGTTGTGTAGCTTAGCGTCCCTGCTTCACAGACCCTACATGCAACTCATCATCATTCTTTTACTAATAAGCCATCGTGACACCATAGTTTCCATGGTTACGCTTTGAACAACTACTCGCTCCCATTCACTTTATGACACAAAATTCACCAGCTAGGCTTCAACAGCACCTGACCTATGATCGTTGCCATGGTGATGTAGCTCCAGGAGCAACTATGTTGAGGCAAAAGTTTAGATAAAAAAATCGGGTTAGTCTTTTATTTCTCTTTTTACCAGAGCAACATTTCATCCTTTTATATAAAGTTCCATCTTTAAATAAAGTTACAGAGCACTGACACTGGAGACTCCTTCCAAAAATAAACATCCTCCATAAAGAAGACTCCATTTACTCTAACTTTCACTATGAAAACTAGTCGCTATTACTATAGAAATGCTGTTACCATAGAAACACTGTTACTAGTTACTGTTATCATAGAAACGCTTTTACTAGTTACTGTTACCATTGAAACACTGTTACTAGTTACTGTTACTACAGAAATGCTGTTACTAGCTGCTGTTGCTATAGAAATGCTGTTACTAAAGAAATGCTGTTACTAAAGAAATGCTGTTACTATAGAAATGCTGTTACTAAAGAAATGCTGTTACTATAGAAATGCTGTTACTAAAGAAATGCTGTTACTATAGAAATGCTGTTACTAAAGAAATGCTGTTACTATAGAAATGCTGTTACTATAGAAATGCTGTTACTAAAGAAATGCTGTTACTATAGAAATGCTGTTACTAAAGAAATGCTGTTACTATAGAAATGCTGTTACTAAAGAAATGCTGTTACTATAGAAATGCTGTTACTAAAGAAGTGCTGTTACTATGGAAATGTTGTTACTATAGAAATGCTGTTACTAGCTGCTGTAACTAAAGAAATGCTATTACTATAGAAATGCTGTTACTATAGAAATGCTGTTACTATAGAAATGCTGTTACTAAAGAAATGCTGTTACTATAGAAATGCTGTTACTAAAGAAATGCTGTTACTATGGAAATGTTGTTACTATAGAAATGTTGTTACTAGCTGCTGTAACTAAAGAAATGCTATTACTATAGAAATGCTGTTACTATAGAAATGCTGTTACTAAAGAAATGTGGTTACTATAGAAATGCTATTACTATAGAAATGCTGTTACTAAAGAAATGCTGTTACTGTAGAAATGTTGTTACTATAGAAATGCTGTTACTACAGAAATGCTGTTACTATAGAAATGCTGTTACTAAAGAAATGCTGTTACTAAAGAAATGCTGTTACTATAGAAATGCTGTTACTATAGAAATGCTGTTACTAAAGAAATGCTGTTACTAAAGAAATGCTGTTACTATAGAAATGCTGTTACTAAAGAAATGCTGTTACTATAGAAATGCTGTTACTAAAGAAATGCTGTTACTATAGAAATGCTGTTACTAAAGAAGTGCTGTTACTATGGAAATGTTGTTACTATAGAAATGCTGTTACTATAGAAATGCTGTTACTAAAGAAATGCTGTTACTATAGAAATGCTGTTACTAAAGAAGTGCTGTTACTATGGAAATGTTGTTACTATAGAAATGCTATTACTACAGAAATGCTGTTATTATAGAAATGCTGTTACTATAGAAATGCTGTTACTAAAGAAATGCTGTTACTATAGAAATGCTGTTACTAAAGAAATGCTGTTACTATAGAAATGCTGTTACTAAAGAAATGCTGTTACTATTGAAATGCTGTTACTAAAGAAATGCTGTTACTATAGAAATGCTGTTACTAAAGAAGTGCTGTTACTATGGAAATGTTGTTACTATAGAAATGCTGTTACTAGCTGCTGTAACTAAAGAAATGCTATTACTATAGAAATGCTGTTACTATAGAAATGCTGTTACTATAGAAATGCTGTTACTAAAGAAATGCTGTTACTATAGAAATGCTGTTACTATAGAAATGCTGTTACTATAGAAATGCTGTTACTAAAGAAATGCTGTTACTAAAGAAATGCTGTTACTATAGAAATGCTGTTACTAAAGAAATGCTGTTACTATAGAAATGCTGTTACTAAAGAAATGCTGTTACTATAGAAATGCTGTTACTAAAGAAGTGCTGTTACTATGGAAATGTTGTTACTATAGAAATGCTGTTACTATAGAAATGCTGTTACTAAAGAAATGCTGTTACTATAGAAATGCTGTTACTAAAGAAGTGCTGTTACTATGGAAATGTTGTTACTATAGAAATGCTATTACTACAGAAATGCTGTTATTATAGAAATGCTGTTACTATAGAAATGCTGTTACTAAAGAAATGCTGTTACTATAGAAATGCTGTTACTAAAGAAATGCTGTTACTATAGAAATGCTGTTACTAAAGAAATGCTGTTACTATAGAAATGCTGTTACTAAAGAAATGCTGTTACTATAGAAATGCTGTTACTAAAGAAGTGCTGTTACTATGGAAATGTTGTTACTATAGAAATGCTGTTACTAGCTGCTGTAACTAAAGAAATGCTATTACTATAGAAATGCTGTTACTATAGAAATGCTGTTACTAACGAAATGCTGTTACTATAGAAATGCTGTTACTAAAGAAATGCTGTTACTATGGAAATGTTGTTACTATAGAAATGTTGTTACTAGCTGCTGTAACTAAAGAAATGCTATTACTATAGAAATGCTGTTACTATAGAAATGCTGTTACTAAAGAAATGCTGTTACTATAGAAATGCTGTTACTAAAGAAATGCTGTTACTATAGAAATGCTGTTACTAAAGAAATGCTGTTACTATAGAAATGCTGTTACTAAAGAAGTGCTGTTACTATGGAAATGTTGTTACTATAGAAATGCTGTTACTATAGAAATGCTGTTACTATAGAAATGCTGTTACTAAAGAAATGCTGTTACTATAGAAATGCTGTTACTAAAGAAGTGCTGTTACTATGGAAATGTTGTTACTATAGAAATGCTATTACTACAGAAATGCTGTTATTATAGAAATGCTGTTACTATAGAAATGCTGTTACTAAAGAAATGCTGTTACTATAGAAATGCTGTTACTAAAGAAATGCTGTTACTATAGAAATGCTGTTACTAAAGAAATGCTGTTACTATAGAAATGCTGTTACTAAAGAAATGCTGTTACTATAGAAATGCTGTTACTAAAGAAGTGCTGTTACTATGGAAATGTTGTTACTATAGAAATGCTGTTACTAGCTGCTGTAACTAAAGAAATGCTATTACTATAGAAATGCTGTTACTATAGAAATGCTGTTACTATAGAAATGCTGTTACTATAGAAATGCTGTTACTAAAGAAATGCTGTTACTATAGAAATGCTGTTACTAAAGAAATGCTGTTACTATAGAAATGCTGTTACTATAGAAATGTTGTTACTAAAGAAATGCTGTTACTAAAGAAATGCTGTTACTATAGAAATGCTGTTACTAAAGAAATGCTGTTACTATAGAAATGCTGTTACTAAAGAAATGCTGTTACTATAGAAATGCTGTTACTAAAGAAATGCTGTTACTATAGAAATGCTGTTACTAAAGAAATGCTGTTACTAAAGAAGTGCTGTTACTATGGAAATGTTGTTACTATAGAAATGCTGTTACTATAGAAATGCTGTTACTATAGAAATGCTGTTACTAAAGAAATGCTGTTACTATAGAAATGCTGTTACTAAAGAAGTGCTGTTACTATGGAAATGTTGTTACTATAGAAATGCTATTACTACAGAAATGCTGTTATTATAGAAATGCTGTTACTATAGAAATGCTGTTACTAAAGAAATGCTGTTACTATAGAAATGCTGTTACTAAAGAAATGCTGTTACTATAGAAATGCTGTTACTAAAGAAATGCTGTTACTATAGAAATGCTGTTACTAAAGAAATGCTGTTACTATAGAAATGCTGTTACTAAAGAAGTGCTGTTACTATGGAAATGTTGTTACTATAGAAATGCTGTTACTAGCTGCTGTAACTAAAGAAATGCTATTACTATAGAAATGCTGTTACTATAGAAATGCTGTTACTAAAGAAATGCTGTTACTATAGAAATGCTGTTACTAAAGAAATGCTGTTACTATGGAAATGTTGTTACTATAGAAATGTTGTTACTAGCTGCTGTAACTAAAGAAATGCTATTACTATAGAAATGCTGTTACTATAGAAATGCTGTTACTAAAGAAATGCTGTTACTATAGAAATGCTGTTACTAAAGAAATGCTGTTACTATAGAAATGCTGTTACTAAAGAAATGCTGTTACTATAGAAATGCTGTTACTAAAGAAGTGCTGTTACTATGGAAATGTTGTTACTATAGAAATGCTGTTACTATAGAAATGCTGTTACTATAGAAATGCTGTTACTAAAGAAATGCTGTTACTATAGAAATGCTGTTACTAAAGAAGTGCTGCTACTATGGAAATGTTGTTACTATAGAAATGCTATTACTATAGAAATGCTGTTACTATAGAAATGCTGTTACTAAAGAAATGCTGTTACTATAGAAATGCTGTTACTAAAGAAATGCTGTTACTATAGAAATGCTGTTACTAAAGAAATGCTGTTACTATAGAAATGCTGTTACTATAGAAATGCTGTTACTAAAGAAATGCTGTTACTATAGAAATGCTGTTACTAAAGAAATGCTGTTACTATAGAAATGCTGTTACTAAAGAAATGCTGTTACTATAGAAATGCTGTTACTAAAGAAATGCTGTTACTATAGAAATGCTGTTACTAAAGAAGTGCTGTTACTATGGAAATGTTGTTACTATAGAAATGCTGTTACTAGCTGCTGTAACTAAAGAAATGCTATTACTATAGAAATGCTGTTACTATAGAAATGCTGTTACTATAGAAATGCTGTTACTAAAGAAATGCTGTTACTATAGAAATGCTGTTACTAAAGAAATGCTGTTACTATGGAAATGTTGTTACTATAGAAATGTTGTTACTAGCTGCTGTAACTAAAGAAATGCTATTACTATAGAAATGCTGTTACTATAGAAATCCTGTTACTAAAGAAATGTGGTTACTATAGAAATGCTATTACTATAGAAATGCTGTTACTAAAGAAATGCTGTTACTGTAGAAATGTTGTTACTATAGAAATGCTGTTACTACAGAAATGCTGTTACTATAGAAATGCTGTTACTAAAGAAATGCTGTTACTATAGAAATGCTGTTACTATAGAAATGCTGTTACTAAAGAAATGCTGTTACTATAGAAATGCTGTTACTATAGAAATGCTGTTACTATAGAAATGCTGTTACTAAAGAAATGCTGTTACTATAGAAATGCTGTTACTAAAGAAGTGCTGTTACTATGGAAATGTTGTTACTATAGAAATGCTGTTACTAGCTGCTGTAACTAAAGAAATGCTATTACTATAGAAATGCTGTTACTAAAGAAATGCGGTTACTATAGAAATGCTATTACTATAGAAATGCTGTTACTAAAGAAATGCTGTTACTGTAGAAATGTTGTTACTATAGAAATGCTGTTACTACAGAAATGCTGTTACTACAGAAATGCTGTTACTATAGAAATGCTGTTACTAAAGAAATGCTGTTACTATAGAAATGATGTTACTATAGAAATGCTGTTACTATAGAAATGCTGTTATTATAGAAATGCTGTTACTACAGAAATGCTGTTACTATAGAAATGCTGTTACTATAGAAATGCTGTTACTACAGAAATGTTGTTACTACAGAAATGCTGTTACTGTAGAATTGCTGTTACTATAGAAATGCTGTTACTATAGAAATGTTGTTACTACAGAAATGCTGTTACTATAGAAATGCTGTTACTAAAGAAATGCTGTTACTGTAGAAATGCTGTTACTATAGAAATGCTGTTACTACAGAAATGCTGTTACTATAGAAATGCTGTTACTATAAAAATGCTGTTACTAAAGAAATGCTGTTACTATAGAAATGCTGTTACTATAGAAATGCTGTTACAACAGAAATGCTGTTACTACAGAAATGCTGTTACTATAGAAATGCTGTTACTATAGAAATGCTGTTACTATAGAAATGCTGTTACTAAAGAAATGCTGTTACTATAGAAATGCTGTTACTGTAGAAATGCTGTTACTATAGAAATGCTGTTACTATAGAAATGCTGTTACTATAGAATTGCTGTTACTATAGAAATGCTGTTACTACAGAAATGCTGTTACTAAAGAAATGCTGTTATTATAGAAACACTGTTACTACAGAAATGCTGTTACTAGCTGCTGTTACTATAGAAATGCTGTTACTGTAGAAATGCTGTTACTATAGAAATGCTGTTACTACAGAAATGCTGTCACTAAAGAAATGCTGTTACTATAGAAACACTGTTACTACAGAAATGCTGTTACTACAGAAATGCTGTTACTATAGAAACGCTGTTACTAACTGCTGTAGCTATAGAAATGCTGTTACTATAGAAATGCTGTTACTATAGAAATTCTGTTACTACAGAAATGCTGTTACTATAGAAATGCTGTTACTAAAGAAATGCTGTTACTATAGAAATGCTGTTACTACAGAAATGCTGTTACTATAGAAATGCTGTTACTACAGAAATGCTGTTACTATAGAAATGCTGTTACTGTAGAAATGCTGTTACTAAAGAAATGCTGTTACTGTAGAAATGCTGTTACTATAGAAATGCTGTTACTGTAGAAATGCTGTTACTGTAGAAATGCTGTTACTACAGAAATGCTGTCACTGTAGAAATGCTGTTACTATAGAAATGCTGTTACTATAGAAATGCTGTTACTAAAGAAATGTTGTTACTAAAGAAATGCTGTTACTGTAGAAATGCTGTTACTATAGAAATGCTGTTACTAGCTGCTATTACTATAGAAATGCTGTTACTAAAGAAATGCTGTTACTGTAGAAATGCTGTTACTATAGAAATGCTGTTACTAGCTGCTATTACTATAGAAATGCTGTTACTATAGAAATGCTGTTACTAGCTGCTATTACTATAGAAATGCTGTTACTAAAGAAATGCTGTTACTGTAGAAATGCTGTTACTATAGAAATGCTGTTACTAAAGAAATGCTGTTACTATAGAAATGCTGTTACTATAGAAATGCTGTTACTACAGAAATGCTGTTACTATAGAAATGCTGTTACTGTAGAAATGCTGTTACTATAGAAATGCTGTTACTATAGAAATGCTGTTACTGTAGAAATGCTGTTACTGTAGAAATGCTGTTACTATAGAAATGCTGTTATTATAGAAACACTGTTACTACAGAAATGCTGTTACTATAGAAACGCTGTTACTAGCTGCTGTTACTATAGAAATGCTGTTACTGTAGAAATGCTGTTACTATAGAAATGCTGTTACTACAGAAATGCTGTTACTAAAGAAATGCTGTTACTATAGAAACACTGTTACTACAGAAATGCTGTTACTACAGAAATGCTGTTACTATAGAAACGCTGTTACTAGCTGCTGTAGCTATAGAAATGCTGTTACTATAGAAATGCTGTTACTACAGAAATTCTGTTACTACAGAAATGCTGTTATTATAGAAATGCTGTTACTAAAGAAATGCTGTTACTGTAGAAATGCTGTTACTACAGAAATGCTGTTACTATAGAAATGCTGTTACTAAAGAAATGCTGTTACTGTAGAAATGCTGTTACTACAGAAATGCTGTTACTATAGAAATGCTGTTACTAAAGAAATGCTGTTACTGTAGAAATGCTATTACTATAGAAATGCTGTTACTACAGAAATGCTGTTGCTAAAGAAATGCTGTTACTATAGAAATGCTGTTACTATAGAAACGCTGTTACTAGCTGCTGTAACTATAGAAATGCTGTTACTATAGAAATGCTGTAACTATAGAAATGCTGTTACTACAGAAATGCTGTAACTATAGAAATGCTGTTACTATAGAAATGCTGTTACTACAGAAATGCTGTTACTACAGAAATGCTGTTACTATAGAAACGCTGTTACTAGCTGCTGTAGCTATAGAAATGCTGTTACTATAGAAATGCTGTTACTACAGAAATTCTGTTACTACAGAAATGCTGTTATTATAGAAATGCTGTTACTAAAGAAATGCTGTTACTGTAGAAATGCTGTTACTACAGAAATGCTGTTACTATAGAAATGCTGTTACTAAAGAAATGCTGTTACTGTAGAAATGCTGTTACTACAGAAATGCTGTTACTATAGAAATGCTGTTACTAAAGAAATGCTGTTACTGTAGAAATGCTATTACTATAGAAATGCTGTTACTACAGAAATGCTGTTGCTAAAGAAATGCTGTTACTATAGAAATGCTGTTACTATAGAAACGCTGTTACTAGCTGCTGTAACTATAGAAATGCTGTTACTATAGAAATGCTGTAACTATAGAAATGCTGTTACTACAGAAATGCTGTAACTATAGAAATGCTGTAACTATAGAAATGCTGTTACTACAGAAATGCTGTAACTATAGAAATGCTGTTACTATAGAAATGCTGTTACTATAGAAATGCTGTTACTAAAGAAATGCTGTTACTGTAGAAATGCTGTTACTATAGAAATGCTGTTACTATAGAAATGCTGTTACTAAAGAAATGCTGTTACTGTAGAAATGCTGTCACTATAGAAATGCTGTTACTACAGAAATGCTGTTACTATAGAAATGCTGTTACTATAGAAATGCTGTTACTACAGAAATGCTGTTACTAAAGAAATGCTGTTATTGTAGAAATGCTGTTACTATAGAAATGCTGTTACTAGCTGCTATTACTATAGAAATGCTGTTACTATAGAAATGCTGTTACTAGCTGCTATTACTATAGAAATGCTGTTACTAAAGAAATGCTGTTACTGTAGAAATGCTGTTACTATAGAAATGCTGTTACTAGCTGCTATTACTATAGAAATGCTGTTACTGTAGAAATGCTGTTACTATAGAAATGCTGTTACTAGCTGCTATTACTATAGAAATGCTGTTACTAAAGAAATGCTGTTACTGTAGAAATGCTGTTACTATAGAAATGCTGTTACTACAGAAATGCTGTTACTAAAGAAATGCTGTTACTATAGAAATGCTGTTACTATAGAAACGCTGTTACTAGCTGCTGTAACTATAGAAATGCTGTTACTATAGAAATGCTGTTACTATAGAAATGCTGTTACTACAGAAATGCTGTAACTATAGAAATGCTGTTACTATAGAAATGCTGTTACTATAGAAATGCTGTTACTAAAGAAATGCTGTTACTATAGAAACGCTGTTACTATAGAAATGCTGTTACTATAGAAATGCTGTTACTATAGAAATGCTGTTACTATAGAAATGCTGTTACTATAGAAATGCTGTTACAATAGAAACCATTTGCAGCTCCACTACTGTGGGTGCTGCTGTTGTAGAAAATCCATCCACAGCTTCTGACCAATCAGAAGGCAGAATCCTCCAGCACTGAGAGAGTGGTCTTTACCTGCAGGCTGAGGGAAGGGCAGATGCGTAGAGAACATGAGGCAAAAACAAACAGCGTGACTTCAGCTTTCTGTAATTTTATCCCTTTCTCCGCTCTTTAATAGACCTGTAATCAGACCAGGCGCGTCTCCTCGACTCTGCGGGCGTCCTGCCGTACGACGCGGCGTAATGGACTAGCAGCGGGGCTCGGATAGGCCTGAGCACCACAGGATATAACTGCAGTCATTTTCTCTTTCACTCCCTCCCTCTGTCCTTCTCTCTTCCCTGCTGCTGGCTAACCGTCATCATTCGCTTCTCTCCTCCTCATTCCCTGCTCTTCAGAGACGCCCATGTTTATGCTAATCAGTCTTCACTCCAACTGCATGCCACAACAATGTCAACACGTCCTGCTGCTACTCAAACCTGTCTGTCTTTCTGTCTTTCTTCCTTTCTGTCTGTCATTCTGTCTTCCTTTATTCCTTTCTATCTTTCTTTCTTCCTTTCTTTCTTTGTCTTTCTTCCTTTCTATATTTCTGTCTTTCTTTCTTTCTTTCTTTCTTTCTCTCTCTTTCTCTTTCTCTCTTCCTTTCTGTCTTTCTCTTTCTTTCTTTCTTTCTTTCTTTCTTTCTTTCTTTCTTTCTTTCTTTCTTTCTATATTTCTTTCTTTCTTTCTTTCTTTCTTTCTTTATTTATTTCTTTCTATATTTCTTTCTTTCTATCTATCTTTCTTCCTTTCTATATTTCTGTCTTTCTCTCTTCCTTTCTTTCTTCCTTTCTATATTTCTGTCTTTCTCTCTTCCTTTCCTTTCCTGTCTTTCTTCCTTTCTGTCTTTGTCATTCTGTCTTTCTTTATTCCTTTCTATCTTTCTTTCTTCCTTTCTTTCTTTGTCTTTCTTCCTTTCTATATTTCTGTCTTTCTTTCTCTCTTCCTTTCTGTCTTTCTCTTTCTCTCTTCCTTTCTGTCTTTCTTTCTTTCTTTCTTTCTTTCTTTCTTCTTTTTGTCTTCCTTTCTTTCTTTCTTTCTTTCTTTCTTTCTTTCTTTCTTTCTTTCTTTCTTTCTTTCTTTCTTTCTTTCTTTCTTTCTTTCTATCTATCTTTCTTCCTTTCTATATTTCTGTCTTTCTCTCTTCCTTTCTATCTTTGTCTTTCTTTCTTCCTTTACATCTTTCTTTCTTTGTCTGTCTTTTACTTCTTCCTTTCCTCCAAACCTCACAGTGGCTTGCTGTAAAAACATCATCACTGACACACCACTAAAATGTTGTCTGTAGCTCAACCTACAATTACCTCCATCTCCTGTAGCACTGATTGTATAGTAGCTCACCTGTCTAACAGCTCAGCCACCTGGCTATTTAATGAAATGAAATGAAACAGCCTTTATTTGTCACATATACATTACAGCACAGTGAAATTCTTTCTTCGCATATCCCATCCTTGGAGGTTGGGGTCAGAGCGCAGGGTCAGCCATGATACGGCACCCCTGGAGCAGAGAGGGTTAAGGGCCTTGCTCAAGGGCCCAAAAGTGGCAACTTGGCGGTGCTGGGGCTTGAACCCCTGATCTTCCGGTCAACGACCCAGAGCCTTAACCACTTGAGCCACCACTGCCGAGTCTTTAATGACTCGGGTTGGAGAAGCATCTCCGAAAGAAGATCTGGGAGAAAATGATGAAAAAAATCTTCATTAAAAAATGGAAAAGTGCCAGAAGAAAAAGGAGGAGATCCAGAAAAAAAATGTATAACATGCAAAAAAAATGGAGGAGAAGGACCTGACAAAGATGGAGAAGTTCCAGAAGAAAGAAAATGGAGGAGAAGATCCAGAAAAAAAATATAAAAGTTCCAGAAGAAAACAGAGAGAAGATCCAGAAAAAATGATGGAGGACATCCAGAAGAAAACAGAGAACCTCCAAAAAATGGAGAAGATCCTGAAGATGATGGAAAAGTTCCAGAAGAAAATGGAGGAGGAAATCCAGAAATAAATAGATATAAAAAAAGGAGGAGAACCTGAAAAAAATATAGAAGTTTCAATAGAGAAATTGAGGAAGACATGCAAAAGAAAATAGAGAACCTCCAAAAAATAATATCCTAAAGAAGATGGAGCAGATCAGAGAAGTTTCAGAAGAAAATGGAAACACTCAAAAAACACGGAAAGATGGAAGCAAGATGCTCAAAAAGCTCAAAAAGATGGAGCAGCTTCAGACAACAAATTGGAGAACATCCAGAAGATGATGGAGGAGAAAAAGTCAGTCTGAAAAGAGGAAAGAAAAAAACAGCAGCAGCAACAAAAAAAAGCTAAACTCTGCACTGGGTTCAGAATGATGCCTCTGTAGGTTTGGACATCGGCGCTCGGTTCCTCTGAGAACATCACTTCATCATGGAGCTATTAACCTCTCACACGACCCTGAGCTTCACATTTCTGATGTTCTCCAGCTGTTTCATTCAAATTCATATGATGTTATGAACATCTTTAGGAAAGCAGCTGCAGAAACCTGGATGGAGATCCAGAAGAGAAAGTCCCTGAAGTGACAGGAGAAGAGGAAACACTGGGAATCTCCATAATTCCGTCAGATCATTTCCAGAAGCCTAACAAAATAAAGCAGCAGCTTGTAAATTAACGGATCCAAACGAAATGAAACGGATCCAAAACAAAGTCCTGCGATCGTAATCATCGCTCCATCTCTCAGAGTTTATTTCCATTCCTCACTTTTTTTTTATAATGTTTTGAAGTGAAAGGGGGGAAAAAATCGATAACAATGGTGTCGTGATCCGTTTATTCACGTGGAAGATTACGGCGCAATTTTGGGCAACGGTGCCGAGACAAAATCTTTACACAGGATTACAGAGGATTGTGTGCGAGCACAGGCGGATACACTCGCGCACGCACTCACAACGCACTCGCACACATCACTGCCATTGTCTGAGACAGACTAAGCCGATCCACAGCCATAGACAAATGCAATTTTCAGCTTAGGAGAGAAAATGCGGCCAAGCATGTAAATACAGGCTTCTCTGTGTGTGTGTGTGTGTGTGTGTGTGTGTGTGATGGTGAGCAGTGATTCTCAAACCATGACTAAGACCATATCAAGCACAAAACAAAGCAAGAGTGGCCAAAAGAGAAAGGCTGAAACATTATATAGAAATATATTTATTAATATGCAAATATGTAAATGAGCCAATCAGCTTTGAGCCAATCACGTCGCAGCAGCACAACTCATGAGGTCATGCACATACACATAGGATCACATTAAGATATGGCGTCTCAGTGACTTGTTCTCAGACAGTTTAGTCTGAGGATCTCTCTCTCTCTCTCTCTCTCTCTCACACACACACACACACACACACACACAGTCTGTCTGTCTGTCTGTCTGTCTAACCTCACAGTGGCTTGCAATTACCTCCTGTAGCCCTGATTGTATAGTGGCCTACCTGTCTAACAGCTCACCTGTCTAACACACACACACACACACACACACTGAAAAGCATCTCAGAACCTCCTCAGAACCTTGAGCTGGACGAGCTAGAACAGCACATCCAGTTCTACCGCTGGGATCCGAGCCTACACTGGGAACAAGCTCCAGAATTTAAAAAAAAAAAAAAAAGTGCTTTCTTTAGATCAGAAAAATGTATTTTATTCAGAATTTTGTTCATCCTCCTGAAAGCACGGGTTTTTATTTGCATGTTGCACAAGTTTTATAAATAGGCAAAAAAAAAAAATCATTGTTGATTCATCAGATCTACAAACTGAGCAAATGATTCCAGTCATTTTTACACAGGAGGCTGGACCAGAACATGTGGACAGAGAGAGAGAGAGAGAGAGAGAGAGCACTATAGAATGTATAGAGAGAGAGAGAGAGAGAGAGATGTAGAGGAAGGGATGAAAAGAGAGAGAGATGTAGAGAGAGGTGGAGAGATGTAGAGACAGAGAGATGGAGAGAGAGAGATGAAAAGAGAGAGGTAGAGAGATGTAGAGAGAGAGAGAGAGAGAGAGAGAGATGTAGATGCAGAGAAGTGGAAAGATGTAGAGAGAGAGATGTAAAGATGTAGAGAGAGATGTAGAGAGAGGTGGAGAGATGTAGTGAGAGAGAGACAGATGTAGAGAGAGGTGGAGAGATGTATAGAGTGAGAGATGTAGCGAGAGAGATGTAAAGATGTAGAGAGAGAGGTGGAGAGATGTAGAGAGAGATGTAGAAACAGAGGTGGAAAGATGTAGAGAGAGAGAGATAGATGTAAAGATGAAGAGAGAGCTGTAAAGAGAGAGATGTAGAGAGAGAGAGAGAGAGAGAGATAGATAGATGTAAAGATGAAGAGAGAGCTGTAAAGAGAGAGATGTAGAGAGAGAGAGAGAGAGATGTAGACAGCAAAGGCAATTAGAGAAAGGCTGAGCGAGAATAAACGTGAGTGAGAGAGAAGTGGAGCTAGAAGCCTAGGAGAACAGACGAGTGCTGTGTAGTAAATTATTGATCAGTGTGCTATAAGAAGCTCAGCGAGTGCAGAACCTCAGCACTGAACTCCTCTCTACTCTTCAACTTTTTCCACTCACTTCATCTGCAAGTGAACGTGCACTTCTCCTAACAACGCCCAGGCCAATTATCCCTGACTAATGCTTCCTCTTAGCCGCTTTACACGGCTGTAATGGCTGCAGAATTGCGTTACTGTATTTTGATGATGAGTGGCTGGACGACTCACCTCTATAAAGTCTGTCCACTTAAAGAAACAAAATCAATCAACATGCGCTGTTTTGTTGCATGTCAGGACAATGATTCTCTTAGTACTGCCTCTGAAGCGTATGCTTCCTCCATGATTAAGACATCATTGGATTGTTATATTTAACACTGAAACCTCGTCATATACACCGATCTGCCATAACATTCTGAGCAGTGACCAGTGAAGTGAATAACACTGATGATCTCCTTATCATGGCACCTGTTAGAGGGCGGGATATATTAGGCAGCAAGTGAAGGATTTGAGAGAGTTTGACAAGGCACAAATTGTAATGACTAGACCACTGGATCAGAGCATCTCCAAAACTGCAGCTCTTGTGGGGTGTTCCCGGTCTGCAGTGGTCAGTATCTATCAAAAGTATCCTTTAGGTCCTGTAAGTATCCTTTAAGCCCATAGAGGCCCCACCTCACAACATACAGGATCTGCTGCTAACATCTTGGTGCCAGATACCACAGCACACCTTCATGGATCTAGTGGAGTCCATGCCTCGACAGGTCAAGGCAGTTTTGGCAGCAAAAGAGGGACCAACACAATATAAGGCAGGTGGTCATCATGTTATGCCTGATCTGTGTATAAGCAGCTAACGATGGTCATCTGCCTCCCGGGATTTTCAGCAGTCTTACAAGGTAATGTTCGTGTCCATTTTCATAGCCTTCGCTAACAAACTACAACAACATCTGAAGTACAAACACAAAAAAAATGAACTAAACTACCATTAGTGCAAAGCAACAACAGTGGAAACAGTGGTAAACTACCAGCATCAAATCCTAACTAGCAAGGAGACAAACTACCATAACTGCCCACAGGTAGCATGACCATCACAAACACAATGACCAAGCTACTGGAGAAGACGACCAACCGTAATCACCCTAACAAACCACCAGAGCAACTTACATTTTTATAAAACTGACCAATTGAGGGTTAAGGGCCTTGCTCAGGGATCCAGCACTGGTGGCTTTGTGGACATGGGATTCGAACTCACAACCAGTTGTCCAATGCCTTAACCACCACCACCACCACCATTTATCACATCCCCCTTCCCAAATATTCTTCACATATCCCATCCTTTGAGGGTTGGGGTCAGAGCGCAGGGTCAGCCATGATGTAGTGCCCCTGGAGCAGGTGGGTTTTGCTCAAGGGCCTTGGTCAAGGGCCCAACAATGGCAGCTTGGCATTGAACCCAGAGACCTAACCATCTGGCTTGTCATCTTGGCATCTTGGCTTTTACTAGAGTCAGGTGTGGCTTCTGGTCAGTTGGATTGAAAACCTACCCCCACATCGGACCTTACCGGATAAGATTGGACAATACATTAATGGCATTTGGCATACAAAAAAAAAGGAATTAACTAAAAGGAATGCAATAGACAAATTATCTGAGCAGCTGCTTCTCGCCATTTTTCAACCAAAGACAATTCCTTTACTTCAAAAATTAAAGAACTTAGAAGATTCTATTTATGTAATGAGACACCTCCTGCTAGCCATTTTCCTAAAGCTGTCTTTTTCTGATGCTCAGACACTCCTTTTTTTGCTTGTCATTCTGTCATTTAGAGTTAGATAAGAACAAATTCAAATGGGACTCTTTTCTCCTCCTGCTAGACAACAAACCCTAAACACTGGATAGAGCACACTGTTTGTTTCTCGGAGGAAAATGACCTTTTCGCGTTCATCCTCTTTCGCTCATCACGTTTACACAGGATGTCAGTCTTCTCCAACTCTCAGCGGTAACGGAAAGTTCTGGAAGCTGAGCTGGGTTTGATCTCATGCCTGCATAATATGTTTGACAATGCAATCATATTCTCTCTCTCTCTCTCTCTTTCACTCTCTCTATCTCTCTATCTCTAAAAAGTGAGTCAAATCGGAGATGAAAGACGAAGGAGCTGAAAGGAGTTTAACCTTTACTCTCTCTCTCTCTCTCTCTCTCTCTCAGGCTCAGCTGTCTAAAAGTGACACCTTTTGTAAAAGAGAGAGGAAAATTTGGTGTATTTCTGCATATTTGCATCTATATTTGTATAGTAGTATGTAAGATATTTGTAAGAGATAAGAGAGTTAAATGTTTCCTTTTGTAGGTGGGAGAGTTTTAGAAAAAGATAGAATAACCAAATCTGTTGCATCGGTTTCAATGAAATCCATGTCCAGGCTGAATATTTGATATATAATGCAAGTGAAGTAGTATAAAAACCATCAAAATGTTGTTAGCATCTAACATGCTAATTCGACGTTTCTCAGCCCTCCTTCATAATGCAGGCAGTAGATCAGTCAGGCAGTGAAACCTAAAGCTATATATCTTCTGGAGATTTGAAAATGTCTCAGGACAGACTTGAAGTTTTCAGGCCACAGCAAAATCAATACTCATGCATTCCGACTGAAAGAGAACATCATCTGCTTCCATGCCAAAGGAGAAAGGGTTGTAGGTGTCTCAGAAACCTAAAGGAATATGTTAGCACTGCAAGGATTTGAGGGGAATGAAAGACAGCGACAGAGAAGTGAGAGTCTTATAGAGTACAGGAGTCTGGTGGAATTGGAGCAGCTGGAAAAAATCTGATTTGTGAACTGCACGAGTTGATTAGTGCTGGACAGGTCTGATGGACAGGCAATGGTCAATATACAGCCCACAAGAGTCTGATAGAGCTGATAGCACCCCAAGGGTATGATACAGCTCATAGGGTCTGATAGCACCCCAAGAGTATGATAGAAGTGAAAGGGACTGATTGAGCTCCAATAGTCTGATAGTCTGATACGAGTCTGATAGAACTGATCCAGTCTGATAGAGCCATAAGAGTCTGATAGAGCTTATAGTTTCTGATATTGCAATAAGTGTCTGATCGAATCGATTGGGTCTAATAGAGCCACAAGAGTCTGATAGAACTGATAGGGTCTGATTAGGTCTGATAGAGCCATAAGTGTCTGATAGAGCTGATAGGGTCTGATAGAGCCACACAAGTCTGATAGAGCTGATAGGGTCTGATAGAGCCACACAAGTCTGATAGAGCTGATATGGTCTGATTGATCACCAGTAGTCTGATAGGGTCTGATTGAGCCACAAGAACCATAGCCATAACAGTCTAATAGACAGAACCACAAAAATGTGATACAGCTGCAAGAGTAAGATTAAGCCTCAAGCTTCTAATACAGCCATGAGACTCTGAGAGAGCCAATAGAGTTGGACAAATCCACATGTGTCTGATAGAGCCAGCACAGTCTGACAGAGGCTGATAGAGCCACAACCCTTGTAGAGCCAGCAAAGTCCGACAGAGTCTGATGGGGGAGGAGACTGAAAGTCAGAAACAAGCAAAAGGATAGTAAAACCACAAAGATCAAATACAGCTACAAGGGTCAGATGCAGCTGCAAAACTTTGATAGTGCCTTTGATAGAGTCTAATAATGGCCCAGAAGTCTGATAGAAAATTAGATAGAACGTGACACTTGCAGAATTTCTAATGCATGATAGAGTTGCAAGATCCAACATGGGATGCCAATCAGATAGATCACAGGGGATTTCATAGAGCTACATAAGTCTGAATTAGCCACGTGAGACAAATATTCCCACAGGAGTCTGGAAGATCCCACAAGAGTCTGAAAACGCAGCATGGGAACGTCATGAGTTTCTGGAGTTATATAGTGCTTTGAAAGCAGATTATACTACACCATCTTGCAAGACAATTTTAAACCAAGTCAGCATTGCTCATGTGTGTGTTCCTCCTCTGGCCCCATAAGCATCAATTAATAGCCCCACAATGACCTCCCCATGAACCGCCATATGGCCAGCACTAATCAAAATGGCTGACTCTGTGTGGTGCATGTTCTCTCAGTGGAGTTCCCTCAGTGGGGTTCGGTCATGGCGCAAGCTTACACATTTGCTAAAATGATAGCTAGCACTGCCACATCCATTTTTTAAAACCATCACTCTTGATTCGGTCAGTATTTAAATCAGCAGAGGAGGGTTAAGAATTTCTGGTACATTTATACACTATATTATAGTGAGTTGGTCCCTCCTTTGCAGTTACAATATCCTCCACTCTTCTCTTCTGAGAAGGTTTTCCACTAGATGTTGGATTGTGGCAGTGGGGATTGGTGTTTTTGAATTTTGAGGAGATTCCAGGTCCAGCTCATTCCAAAGGTGTTCAGCATCAGGGCTTTGTGCAGGACACTTGAGATCTTCCACTACAACCTTCACCACCACAGCTCAGGGGCTTTGTGCACAGGGGCATTGTCATGCTAGAACCAATTTGGGTGTCTTAGTTCAGGTGAAAGGCTACAACATTTTGGGTAAAAATCTATTACTCAGGAGCCTGTATACCTCTGACCATATGTCATATCCTTATATTTGTGAATCAAACAAAATGCACAAGCCTCTGACGTCTCTTGAACCCACAGAATGATATTTTTCATCATAACTGCGGCACCCATTTGGTCAATGCTAGTGCTTTTCTACTGAAAGATTCCATAACAAGTTGCCACTCATTGTAGTGTATCTGAACTGATCTACGCTCCTTTCTTTCAGCACAAATTCCACAGGCACTTGATCGTCCTTCACTATGACCATCACAAAGGACCAATGTTTGAAAAGGGAGCAATGAAATGAACAAAAAAATGGCCTGAAAATATCTTCCTTTGATGGCAAATGGGAATCCATTTATTTCATAATGTGTTTCATTGCATGATAGCTAAAAAATTGAATCCAGTGAGTCAGCGCTGGGAAATTTTAGGTCGTATTTCCAAAAAAAAGAGATACAATAATTACAAACACAAGGAGGTTATTGGAACGAGCCACCGATTCAGATTCAATCAAATCCAATCAATCAAGCAGAGAAGGGGTGTAATTACCCTTCATTTTCAAATAACCCTTTGAAGAAGCATTTTTTCTAAGCGTGCACCACATACCAAGAGCTAGGTTCAAATTTCCAAAAGGTTTTAAGAAGGAACTAATGACCACACAGTTAATACATTCACACGCAGGTAGTCCTCGGGGTTTCTTTAAGGGTTCACTGGATAATTACAGGTATTCATACAGAACCCTTTCTGATATGAAAACATGTGTAAAATAAAAAGTTTCACAGCTGTTAATTAGCATATACAGCGCCAGTCGATAATTGCTAGATAAACCAGAATAGGCGGTTCATTTCAATAATCTCCACCCACTACTTTTGTGCTTAGCTTGAGAACTCAATTGTGTATTCTCTGCTTTTCCCAGTTCTCCTGGAAGAGGTTTTTTCTTTCGGTGGGAGTTTTACGCTCTCAGCAGAGAGTGATTAAACTCAAACTTTTCGCCAGCGACTAATTAAATCTATCGACTCCTGCGGCGAGCGAAACGAGGGAGGGAGGTGAATTATGAGTGCAAATCGCAGCTTTGATTTCGCCGGAGAAAACTCGGCCTGTTTCTGAGACCGGTCCACCTGGTGTGTGTCAGTGTGTGTGTAGGTGTGTGACTGTGATCAAACCGCGAATCTTAGCTTTCATCGTCCGTCGCCTCGGGGTGGGGGAGCTGCCTGAGGAGAGTAAAGCAGCCAATAGGATCTGGACCTTTTTCATTCATTTTCTTGTCTTTTATTTTTATTTTTAAGGAACCTGAAGGTGTGGAACCATCTTTATGTCTCTGGTTTCCTGTGATGCTTTGTTAGTTGCTGGGAGTCTTGCACTCTTTTCCACCCTACTGCTCTTTCTCTCTTCATCTGCTAGCTAGTGAATAAATTTACCCCTCCCTTCCCATCCCTTTCCCTCCGCTATGCAGGCCCCGAGGGGGGATCGGAGGTATAAATGGTCCGTGTTCTCTGTGCATGTATGCATGTGTGCGTTATTGAGCACTGCTTCACAGGAAATGTTATTGTTGTGAGCTTTCTCAGGGGAACTTGTTCAGGAGTGAGAGTAAGTGATTCAGTCAGTGCACCCAATACTGTCTCATTAGCCTCCCATACTAATTACCACCATCATCCACTCTCGGGCTCGGGCGCTCTCGCATCTCTCTCTTTTTCTCATTAAAAGGAACGGATGCTAGCTCAGAAGATTCCGGATGTTTATATGGGCAGGAGGTGAAGCGTTTCGCCTGGAAAATAACTGCTTATTTTCTTTCCGACCAGTGGGAATTGGGAAGGCGAGTTATTAGGAGGATTTGTTGCAGTTAAAAGCTGATTTAAGTAGCAGATCTAAAGGACGTCCCTCGTGAATTATGTTCGTTATTAGGCCAAAACGATTGAACAGCAAGATGTGGAATTTAACAACCGGAGCTGCATGAAAAGTACACAAAAATAAACTGTACCATGGAAAAACAGTACACAGGGAAATTAGTGGGGTTTTGATTCGAAAGCCAGAGTTTCTTTAAAGATTATTACTTTTCACATATCATGCACAAGATCCTAATACAATCTCTTCCAGATTCTATATCAGACATGTGCTCTGATCAGCAGATCCATGGGCTACATTCTGCGTTTAATCAATCAGTGTGATTATCCTCAGTGGTAACATGATCAAATCAAATGATACCAACACATATTTTTATACAAAAATTTTTATAGTTTAAAAACAGAGATACTGGAAACTCCTTCAATATACACACATTGTCTGCATACATCATGTAAATCGCATATGATATACAAGCAAGGTAACAGATATATAGATGCTAATTCCTTGATTAGCCTGGACGGTCTGTAATCTTGACTTGACATACACAGAAACTGTGGATAAAACTACAGACAATAAAAAAAAAACAAATAGCCTGGAAAATGGACCAAGAATTGGCAAGACTTTGCAACAAGCAAAAGCATATTTATATGAGTCCAGAGTCCTTAGCGAGACCAGAGACAGGTGCAGGAGATAATTAGCATTCAGAAAGGAGCATGCTAATTTAGTCAATATCAGGTGTTGGCTCTTTAGAGGCGACACCAATTAACACTCAAAGTCAGGAGCACACAGTGTTACCATTTGGATGAAATATATACTGTGATGAACATTTGGAAAATAAAGTATGCGCCTCGGATTTTTCAGCAATTTTTTGTTGTTGTTTTTGCTGAAAAGTTCTCCTGAATGGGATAAATATGCTTTTCAACAGAACAGATAATTCAGGTAGCTGATTAAATCTGCCAGATGCTGCATTAGGAAATCCTTCACAATGGCTTAGAAACTCATTTCCCATCGCTCATATCTCATTTCCTCGTACTAATCAGCCTGTACATTGCAGAATCCACCCAAATTAGCACTGATGGATTGTAGTATTTATTTAACAAAGTGCTTAAATAAAGGCAGCAGACAACGTCCAGCAGTCAATGAGACACTGATGGAATGACGGTGAGGAAGATGAGATAATATGAGAGGATTAGGTACGAGGGGGCAAGGAGATGAGGCTCCTACAGATTTACAGCATCCAGGTGAAATTTCTCAAACGTTAATACATGTCCTTGAAAAAATCTAAATTGTCCTGATGGATACCAGGAATTTAGACTCTAGCTAAGACTAGACGGGTCAAAAACGTAGCTAGCTAATAGTTGATTTCTGATACATCCAATGAAATTGTAGGAAGATCTCACATATGAAGAAATAAATGAGGGCTGGGCATTGTGGATTGGGTCCAGTTTGGTCCAGTACTTAAATATATAGGAGGACAAAAAGAGAACAATTTGCTCTTGCAATCCATTTTCTAGCTATTTAATAACCTGCCAATTAATACGCTAATTAGCACAAATGAATTCTTTGCTAGGGTTCCAGGATTTGCGACCTTATTTATTAACTGCTTTGAAAAGTCCTTTGTGTGTTTCTCTTCATTCCGTCAATCGGTAATGACCTGTGAAAAAAATAGTCTTTCAAGCTTACAGGTAGCACAGGGTGGACCGAAATCATGAGCGTTTTCTCTTTGTTCTCTGACCTGCAGGTGGATCCATCAGCAAGTGCTAGGATTTTAAAGCTTTGAGGCTCTGAACAATAGCACGAACAAAGCCAGAGCAGATGCTATTCAAATAAAGATCACCTTTAACGAGGACCATCAGTCCATTATTAGTCCTTTCCTGATGCAACATGTGGGCGTTTGACAAGTTTTAGATCTCACCATCTGGCATAAAGCCTCTCTAATTGGCTGATCCGCTCTTTGTTTTTAGCACCGAGACAGTTCCAAAGGCCAGCATCCCGTGCAGTGCCACAGAGGTGGTCTTCACATAATGACTGATAACGTTTCCCCATTTAGTCAAATCAATCAGCGCTGTCACGTCAGTAAGCACGAGCGTCAAAGTGGACTCCTCTTGTGTGGTCACATTAGTGACTTTTTGCGCGAGATTAGCTGAGGTAATTATCCGCTAATCATCAGGCTAATGAAGCCGTGAGAGTCTCGAGCGTCTCCAAGACATGACGCCGAGTGCTAGTTTAGAGGAAGAAAGAAGGCCAGAAAATATTCAAATAAATTAAGCAAATGTCAAGTGCCGTCTCCAATGAACTAAAAGCATGCAGGGACTCAAGAGTCAATGATTTGCAGCCTCGGAAATCTACGGTTTAAGGTAATTAAGCAATTAAGAAAAAAAAACTTTCACAGATGCTTCATTACAACACAAATCCAGGCATTAGAAATCGGGTGTTTATGAGCATTAGTGACAGATATAGAGCCAGCTTGTGCTATTTACATCCCAATTAACATGTGTGTGCAGACAGCAGGGGCTGATCCTAGATTGTTATACTACAACAAATATGCATCAAGGGTCTAATTTAGTCCTGTCTCTGGGTTCTCTAAAGGTCTAAGAATACTATGATGTGGAACTCCTGTAAGACAAAAAAACATATTACTGGAGGAGTTTAGGAGCTTCCTGACAGACCGGTTGCTCACCAGGGGAAGTTCCAGAACAGATTCTTGATGCAGGTCTTCTTTGTATCTAGAGAAGTGGTGAACAAGAAGATCCTTCACATATCCGAGCTAAGGAAGTTTGGGTCAGAGTGCAGGAGCAGTGAGAGGGTTAAGGGCCTTGCTCAATTGCCCAGCAGTGGCAGCTTGGCAGTGCTTGGGCTTGAATTCTAATCTTCTGATCAACAACCCAGAGCCTTAACCACCACCTCAATCACTTGAATGATGCTAGGGACTTGATGGGAATGTGTAGAAAAGCAGGGTTTTAATTGCCTTTAGGTAGCTAGGGTTGTGAACCCTGCAGGACCTTGAGGACCCATGGGTACCCAGACATCAAGGCTGCTCAAGGTTATGTGTACTAATGTAATGCCAATTTAGAGTAAATATTCTTTGGTTTGCAAGATTGTACCATTCAGAGTTTGTTGGCCGGTTCAAAAAGCCTGAACCAAGTGCCAGCACTGCCAAAGTGCCAGGGTTGGCCCTTGATCAAGACCCCCTACCTTCATTTGCTCAGGTATTCTTTGGTTAACATTCTGTCTCATTTGATGACTCACCCATTTAGCTGCATGTGGGAAGTGCTAGAAGAGCCATCACCTGTGATTGCCACCACCTGTCTGCTTGTTACTTGTGGGTAAATAGATCAATGCTCTGTTCTTCATACATCAACATTTAACAAATACATGGTAAAAGAAGAATGCCAGATTTACTAATCGTTATCATTCCAATTAAGTTTTTTGAGTGTGTATGCGAACAGACAGCATTTACAGCAGTCTAGTGTAAGCAGATTAAAATACATATTTTGTATACTAATACAGTTCTTTGCCATTAGAAACATGCCCTTCTCTCGACATTAACAACCTGTCCTATACTCTCAAATCTCTTTCTTCCCCTAAGATCCTTTCATCTTTTCATTCGTAATTTAACCATCCTGTAATTCCAGAGGCTTTTAATGGACATGGTAAAATACCTTCTGGATTAGATGACTATTAGCAATCTGCTGTAGTGAGTCAAGCTATTGAAATTGAGCCTTTTCTCTCTCGGGAGAGATAACAGCACACAGGCAGGGGGTCGAACAGGAAGGCAGACGCCGGTTGCCAAGAATTAGCATGATGTCCCTCTCACAGAGCCGGGCTCCTTGAGCATATGTCAAGTTGGATGGAAACTTATAAATATTGCAGAAACATTGCCAAGTAGATAAAGAGCAGATTCCTCTATTGCATTCTGTGACTGGAAGAGTGCGTTAGATGAAACAGAGATGAGTGGGTGGTCTAGGTAAGCTCTAGACCTCATTCTGTGCTTTGACATGACAAGTAAATATGTCATTTAAGCCATGTTTGGGCAACACCAGCAATCTTGCCTGGCAGCTTCGCAATCTTATTAAAACGGTTCTGATTCTGAACATTTGTGATAAATAGTGACGGACAGATTTTTGGACTGTGTGTTCCAGTCTCACTGTGACTGTATGTGTTTTGGCTGGAGCTCTTGCGATGACTTCATCAGGGTGTTCAACAGATTAACATAGAAACGGTTCGAAATTTTCTTTTACTGACTTAAATGTAGAAACAGGAATATAAACATTGAACCATGCTTAAATCAGGACTGAAGATTCCTTTGCTACTTGAGTTATTTATGGTTTAGCAGATTCCTGACGGCTGCTATAAACCCTTACAGATTGCACAGTGACAGTTTGGTCCATTACAAGAAAGTTATGAAATGTCTAAAACATTGATTTTCCATTTTTTTCCAGAATGCAACAAAAAAAGGTTTTTTTTTTTTTTTGTTTGTTTTTTTTTAATTTTTAGACCCCATTATCTCAATTTTGAAAGTTCCTTTCAAAAGCCTCTGACTAGGTCACCCAGCATATGCATAAATTTGTATTAAAAATATAGAAGTGAATCTGTAAAGGCTTTCCATTTGAACTGGAGGTCATGGTGTTGTCGGGTTTATGTACTTAGCAGACATAAATTTCAAGGAGCTATTTACCAAAAAGTGATGTACTTTATAAGCTGTACCTCAAATTAGAAAGTCAGAAAGGTCAGAAGATGAAGGACATGGGACAGCAGCGGACTTTAGCGAATCAAACAAAATGATGCTAAACGATATATTCACTCACCAGCTTTGGTCCAGACTTGTTTGATTGGTAAGAGTTTCCTAGTGTTTGATAAAGATATCCTACATTTCTTCTTGATCCATGGAGCTTTATTCAAGATCGGAAAGATGAAGTGCTCCAACATAGGTTCCACTGTGCACAATAGATCCTGAGGTACAAGCATCAGGTTCTAAATCTTAGAAAAGCTAGCATAAAACATGAAACATGGCCCACATCTTTGCCAAAGGGAAAGATTTAGTCATATTGTTTTCATCTGCAGCTTTATAGCAAGATGAAGCCTTGTTTTCTGAGGTCATGATCAAACTGGAGCAACCATGGAAACTGTTGAAGCCCCAAAAGACCTTTTTTTCTTCTTCTCCCATCTCAAATCTCCAAAAGTTTTTGTTGTAACCATCATTCTTGTCCTTATGAAATAATGAAGTGTTGGATAATTGCAAATAAATTTTGGACAATTGAAGAACATTTCACATGAATCACTGCCTGGAAAGCTATTATTAGCTTTGGATGGAACGCTGACATTATCTTGTATGCTTTTCTGCAGAATCGATTGGAAATGTCAACTAAGCCACATCAGACATACAGGGAATTTTCCAGAGTGAGATAAAATAAATGCAAAACAACTTCTATGTTTATGCTAGTTGACTAAGCCTGTCTTAACTCCTTGTACTGGAACATCTCTAGTTATAAATATAATCTAGCTAATTGATTACATTCACTGGAGTAACAGTGCCCCTGTACACTTTCCCTCCTAACGGCCAGAGCCATCGCCCGAGTTTTGGGTCATCACTGCACTTCCTGGCTCTTAGCATGTTTAAACCCATTTAGCATGTAGCACTATGAGAAGTATGGTAAGCTCTGTCTGCATTACCAAGCCTTTTGTTCCATTGTTCCATTGTTGCCTGGTTCACTGACTTTCTGCCATGTCTTCTGGTTTTGTGATTTGGATTTGGGATTTGTTTGCATCTCTGACTGTTTTTTGACCCTGACCACTGTTCTGGATTGTTTTCTGTATTTCTTCATTAAAGTCTGCATATGGATTCCTCTCTGCACTCTCGGACTCATTCATTACAAATGAGGGCTTTGTTTTATATGGTTTTCTGGGTAGAAATTTCCAGATATCCCAGATAGAAATTTTGGACCCTGCTGTCCTTGACATCAATGAGGAAAAAGGATGAAAAGCTGTATGAGCGGATCATTTGTGAGTAACCCTGCCGGCGCAAGCAAAACTAAATGGATCCCTATACACTGAAGTCCTCTTTGGGCACAAGGGCTCGATGTGATATGAAATACCAGCTGAGATTCTAACCTTTTCTCTCCACCACACATTAGGTGAAGTGAACAACACATTCTCTAGTGGGGGTAGAGCTAATAAAGGGCACTTGAGCTCACAATCCGACTGCTGACGAATTCCACAGTGAAGATCTCCCATGCCTTATTGCAGCACCTTGCATCATTATGCTTGGCAAAGAGGAGATCCTGGTTTCAAAAGTTAGTGGCCAAAAAAAGAATAGAAAGGAAAGACTGTGCCCTCGCAAGTTCCTTGACCCTTTTCTGAGTTCTGTACTTGGCAAAAATCTGTTTTTGATAGTGTTGGAAATGGAAAAGTTAAGAAACTTTAACATATTGACCGCTACACCAGTCTGATCTGGCAGTCGTGTCTGGTGGTGGTCACAGGGTGATGCTCTAGAGCATATATGAGTGTAGGTGTTACAGTTTCACAAGGTATTATTAGTAGCTTAGGAGTTTTTATTCATTAGGAATGAAACTTTTGTTATATTTTAGGGAATATATTGGAACTACATTTGTTAGAAGATGTAGCAGGTAGGTGCAGGTTCTGGCTTTATTCCTAATCTGAGATTTTTAGTTAGTATTTCTGAGGCAATAGTTTTGGTTTCACTGCCTGAAGGTGACTCCTAACCTCCAGAAACTTGAGAGGTGGACTTTTAGACTCACCTGTTTCCCATCCTGGACTGAATTTTCCAAGCAGCACTTATAACACCTGTAAAATACTGACGAACATCAGTCCAGGACAGACTTCAACCCTTTTGACAGTGACTCGGTTCCCTCGAGGTCAAGAAATCAAGAAATCCAGTCGCAGACAAGTCATTACAGGCACAAAGTCAGGGAGGCAGGAACAAAAAAAATAAAGATGAAAGCAAAGAAAAGACACAACAGACAACAAAAGCGGAGGTTGGACAGACCTGACATCCATGGTGACAAGAAAGAAGAAAGAGAAAGTACAGATAGTTACTAAAGGATAGATGGGGGACGAAAGGGCAGAGAAATGAACAACCAGAAAATAAGACACAAGACACAACAAAGTAGCAGGGAATAAAAGAAACACACACACATATGTGCACAAACCAATTCTAATGGATGTGTGGAGACAATGAACCGACTGGAAGTAATGACTCATGACAAACAAATGTAATACACCATATGTGTAAGATAACTGGTACAGTCAAATGTGTGCGAGTGCTGACTGTGTTAAAGAGAAGATGACAAAGAGCTCAGAGGTTGTGTTGTTAATGTTTCTTAATAAGGCAGATCCCACCTGCTACGTTCAGTTGGAGGCAGCGCTAAAAGTCACACTGAGACTTTTGAGTCACTTACTAACATGTTTGAGGAAATCAGTGATATTCCTGAGAGTTTTGTCCTGTTTCCACTCTGTGTGGCTAAAAACCTTATCTGAGACTGTTGCTTAATCTCGATACTTCATATACTCTGAGAAACAAGATTTCTTTAAGGGTTCATTAAAAGACCTTCTCAGCATCCCTTGTAGGCTTCCAGAGGGACAACCAAAGAACCCTTAAGGGTTCTAAATGTGCTGTAGGACACTGCCTTCTGCTCAAGACGGTGCTAAATTGCAAAACATCTTTCCCCAGACCCCTATTCAAGTTGCAGATGTTATGGCCCAAGCCCCAGATGTTTCCTAAACCCAAGGAACACCCATGGTTACGAGAACGAAAATAACAAACACAGTCGAGCGATGTCATCCCTGGCTTGTTGTTAGCTCACTACTTGATATGCATGACTGCTGGCAGTGTTTCCAAAATAGCTCAGACTTAGCCAGAAAGAGAGAGACACAGTTTGTGACAACATTTCTGCACCAAATGCTAACGGCCAAGCTAATCAAATTTCCTGTCAATCCTTATGAAATGTTGCATGCACCACAATTGAATGGGTGTCACTTTAATTTTAGACAGAGACACTCGCTAGTGCAAAGGCATGGACTTGCATGGGGCCTCAGGCAGACAAACGCACACACACTTTTACTTCTACGATCCCATAAAAACACAAAACAGTCTCAATGTAGATTTCACTGCTCTCAGATAACATACCTGATTTCCTCTCGGGAGATGACGGTTAATTTAGCTGATGAGTTTAATCGTGTGTGTTAGAGCAGGAGAAACATTAATCCACCGCCACACAGTAATTCTTATTGGTGTTTTCTCAAGCAGCCCATGAATTGCATCAGGTGTGTTGGAGGATGGAATCAACGGAGCTAATCTCAAGGCCTGGAGGCCAACAATGCTGTGCAGATTAGTTTTTTTTCTTTTTTTCCATTCCTGCACCTGAGTCAGCTCATGAACTAATTAGCGAGTGTTTCATGAGTTGAATCAGGTGTGCTGGAGCAGGGAAAACACAATACACGAGTTGAGAAACAAAGTCCCAGGGTACACTCAAATGTCAGTTCCATTTCTGGAAACACCTTGCTTTGCATGTTTTTCCCCAGCTTCCCTCATTTTCCATGATCTAACATAGCCAGTACAACTCGTCAGCTAATATTTAAACCCTTTGTGAGCTTGGGGTGCAGGGAATAAAAAAGTGGCACCAGGAACTGCTGAGACAGTAAAGTTTTAGCAATGATTACCAAAGGAGGGTTTGTCTGGATCCCTTAGCATCATGGTGTCAAAATCCAGTACTGTATCAGTCCTGGAAAATGTTCGATGTTCAAGAATGGAAGTAAAAGCCCATGGGAAAATTTTAAGTATTCTGTATTTCATGCTAAATCTACTATTTAAAATTCCAGTTGCACTCACATTTCTGTTCTGTGAATGATTAATTAGCTCATTGTTTCATATGGAAGTAGCTTTACCTTCCCAGCAATGGAACCTTTCCTCAACTAGTAGCTGTGACTAAGGCCTAGTCAACATGTACATGGGTACTTTTAAAAATGGAGTTTTTCCTCCTTCATTTTTAAAAAAAATCTCGTCTACATGAAAACGCAAAAAATGCGGTCTGAAGCGCTGTCAAGAGCATGCAAAACCAATAGGTGGCAATATAATCTCAATCGTAAAGCCACGTTGGCCAATCAGAAGCCTGACACGCCAACTTCATAAGCACTGTTGCCAGATTGGGCGGGTTTTCACCCAATCGGGCTTCTTTTGGTCACGTCTCACTGGGAAAAAGTGCATTGGGCGGGTTGATAAAATCTGGGCTGGTTTTTGATGCAACTGGCGGGTTTTTATTTTTGACTATAAACATGACATTTTATTAATTTTCGATTCAGACGAATAAATAAAGTATAATATGTAATGTTGATGTTTTAATTATATGGTATTTAGTGTTATTAGTGGTAGCTTACTGGTTAAGGTGATGGCCTACTGATTGGAAGGTTGTGAGTTTGAATCCACCAAGCTACAACTCCTAGACCCCTGAGCAAGGCCCTTAACCCTGTATAAAATGAGGTAAGTTGCTCTGGATAAGGGTGTCTACTAAATGCCAGAAAATTAACTTATATTGAGTTAATTTACACTGTCTTTTTTTTGCTGTCACTATTCAGTATTAAATTACAGAAGTATGTAATCTTTGGTAATGAAAGTCATGAGAAATGGTTCAAAAAAGAAGTATCTTGATAAGTATTGTTATGACTTTAACAAATCTCGAAGATCTTTTCAATAGAATTTCTGTTTCTTTTATTTGCTTCTAAATGAAAACTACTTACCACTGAGGCCCCATCCGAGTCATATCAAGTCATAAAACTGGGAGGTTGCGGGTTAAAGATCCGCCAGCTGCTCCCGATAGAACTGACCGTTCTGGGATTTGAACTCGCAGCCTTTCAGTGACTCATGCAGAATTGTAATCACAGAGCAAGCCCTGCTTTTATTCAAATATTCAGCCAATATGTACTTTCAAGGTCGGTACCACTCTGCAAAAAGATCCCTACTTGTCAGCACATCTCTGCTAAAGTTAGATTTGATGGACATGGTCTATATCTCCTTAACCTTATAATCCCAAATCTAATTTAATCTCTGCAAAGAAAGAGGTGAAAGATTGGGCTTCGTTCAGACCGCAAAAATGTTCAAAGATTCATATCTCGAATTCGTCAGCCTTGGCTGCTTTTATTGGCAACGAGGAAGTAATTAGATGTAGACCAGACTGATATTTGTGTTTTAGGGAAAGATGGAGAGAGATTTTTAAGGAGACTGGGTCAGAGAAAAAGATGAAATGAGATGATATCCGGCAAAGAGTGGAAATTGTGACTTTCTTAAAAGAGCGATAATTCAGAGAAGCCTTATCTGGAGTGATAAAGAGTATCATTTTGCAAGGTACACTTTGAGGATCCGGCTTCAAATAGGCTACCTATTTAGGTTACTTAAAAAAAAAACTTGTAATAAAAGCTAAGATTTCAAGCTCTTTTTCCCCCCTCAACCTACAGTACTGCAGCTAGATGTATGCTGATGATATACGCCTACGTTCCAAATGTAAACACTCAGCAGTCAGGTAAATACCACTAATGCAAGCATCTCCGGATAACTGGTGCTCCCACTGTAGGATGCTATTCATCATTCTGAAGTAATTAAGATACATTCCATTAAATAAACGGTTGCAGTCGGATGGTTGCATAGGGACAGTGGCTGTTAGGCGGCACATTGTTCCAGGTGATTGCCTGACTAATCTGATTTTGTCTGGATGTGCACCCTCATGCTGCCGAGCTTCTTTATGCATGTGCACCAGAAAGCGTGGATAATAGGGTGCATTAAGCATACTCGCTGACCCAGAAAATGGTACAATCAAGCCAGTTAGCGATGCAATTGCTTCAGCCGTTTCATGGCCACTTTGTATATATATTCTGGCAGCTTTTCTATAGGGGTTTGTGTGATATCTAGTTAAACATTACTAGGTCCTGTTTTGCAGTTCTTATATAGTGATGGATAACAAAACACAGCTGTTTGCATTTGTTATTCGGCGAGTATTTCTTTTGTAGCAAATAAAGAAAAATCGTAGACTGTTATACGTAGTGGAAGGGATTGTTCAACATTAGAACTCAGAGAGCTTCTGCCAAAGAATGTGGAGAACTGCACTCACATGCATAGGGAGCTTAAAATAGCTATCTCAGAGATCCATACAAATTTGCTTGAGTCAAGTCCAGGTCATAGTTTTTCTTATCGCTTTTTCATATTAAATTCAACTCAATTACTCATGCTTGTTGTAATTCTTCAGGTTCTGGTGATCAGGTTATGGGGGCATAATTAAATCCCTGTGTGTTAGATTGGAACTAAGCAGTAAAAATAATGGGAGCTCAGTGGTTAATGTTCTTTTCTTTTGACCTAATGAATACAAATCCCCATACTGCAATAGGACTTCTGTTGGGTCCTTGAGCAGGGCCCTTAACCCTCAGTTGCTCAGCTCTATGCATGTACTGGACCGCATTAATTGCAATTGCCTTTGGACAAGTGCCTGTGAAGAATATAACATTAAAAGAATCGTTGGTCCACTTGTATCTTAGCTTCAAGTTGCACTGCTGCATAAAGGATAAAATGCAGTCGCAATCCAAACCACCCTTGGTATCCCTAATGCCATGTCCACATCCCTACAGACCCCTTCTCCATCTTCAGCACATCACTAGTACCTTTACCCTTCTATCCACCCCAACCTTATAAGCCACATCTCCACATTTATCGCATTCCAATTAGCCCCACACCCACAGGCCCCATCTTCATATCCACTTAACAAGCAGGCATCATCTGTTCACAGTCCCCAAAGACAGGCCTCATCTCCATATCCACCACATCTCTACAGACCCCTACAGTCTGTCACATTGCCTCAGACCCCATTTCAATATCCCCTACATTCCCTCAGACCCCATCTCAATATCCACTACATTCCCTCAGACCCCATCTCAATATCCACTACATTCCCTCAGACCCCATTTCAATATCCACTACATTCCCTCAGACCCCATCTCAATATCCCCTACATTCCCTCAGACCCCATTTCAATATCCCCTACATTCCCTCAGACCCCATTTCAATATCCCCTACATTCCCTCAGACCCCATTTCAATATCCACTACATTCCCTCAGACCCCATCTCAATATCCACTACATTCCCTCAGACCCCATTTCAATATCCCCTACATTCCCTCAGACCCCATTTCAATATCCCCTACATTCCCTCAGACCCCATTTCAATATCCACTACATTCCCTCAGACCCCATTTCAATATCCACTACATTCCCTCAGACCCCATTTCAATATCCACTACATTCCCTCAGACCCCATCTCAATATCCACTACATTCCCTCAGACCCCATTTCAATATCCACTACATTCCCTCAGACCCCATTTCAATATCCACTACATTCCCTCAGACCCCATCTCAATATCCACTACATTCCCTCAGACCCCATTTCAATATCCACTACATTCCCTCAGACCCCATCTCAATATCCACTACATTCCCTCAGACCCCATTTCAATATCCCCTACATTCCCTCAGACCCCATTTCAATATCCACTACATTCCCTCAGACCCCATCTCAATATCCACTACATTCCCTCAGACCCCATCTTAATATCCCCTACATTCCCTCAGACCCCATTTCAATATCCACTACATTCCCTCAGACCCCATTTCAATATCCACTACATTCCCTCAGACCCCATTTCAATATCCACTACATTCCCTCAGACCCCATTTCAATATCCCCTACATTCCCTCAGACCCCATTTCAATATCCACTACATTCCCTCAGACCCCATCTCAATATCCACTACATTCCCTCAGACCCCATCTCAATATCCACTACATTCCCTCAGACCCCATTTCAATATCCACTACATTCCCTCAGACCCCATCTCAATATCCACTACATTCCCTCAGACCCCATCTCAATATCCCCTACATTCCCTCAGACCCCATCTCAATATCCACTACATTCCCTCAGACCCCATTTCAATATCCACTACATTCCCTCAGACCCCATTTCAATATCCCCTACATTCCCTCAGACCCCATTTCAATATCCACTACATTCCCTCAGACCCCATCTCAATATCCACTACATTCCCTCAGACCCCATCTCAATATCCACTACATTCCCTCAGACCCCATTTCAATATCCACTACATTCCCTCAGACCCCATCTCAATATCCACTACATTCCCTCAGACCCCATTTCAATATCCACTACATTCCCTCAGACCCCATTTCAATATCCACTACATTCCCTCAGACCCCATTTCAATAGCCACTACATTCCCCCAGACCATCTCAATATCCACTACATTCCCTCAGACCCCATCTCAATATCCACTACATTCCCTCAGACCCCATCTCAATATCCACTACATTCCCTCAGACCCCATCTCAATATCCACTACATTCCCTCAGACCCCATCTCAATATCCACTACATTCCCTCAGACCCCATTTCAATATCCACTACATTCCCTCAGACCCCATCTCAATATCCCCTACATTCCCTCAGACCCCATTTCAATATCCCCTACATTCCCTCAGACCCCATTTCAATAGCCACTACATTCCCTCAGACCCCATCTCAATATCCACTACATTCCCCCAGACCATCTCAATACCTGTCACTTCCACTCAGACCCCATCTTAATATTTGCTAAACTCCCTCAGACCCCATCTCAATATCCACTATATTCCTGAAGGTCTCATCTATGTCCCCACCCCATCCTGATCGCAACTACGTATTCCAACCAAATTCTTTCTTTGCACAGTATAGCTTTGGAAGTTGGGGTCAGAGCACAGGGTCAGCCTAGATCAGAAAAAGTTAAAGGCCTTGCTCAGTAGCCGAACAATGGCAGCTTGGTGGTACTGGGGCTTGAACCCTGACCTGCTGAGCCATAAGCCAGAGCCTTAACCACATGAGTGGCCACTGTCCATTTGTTGCCCAGAGGTCCCATTTATTCTATCCATCACAATCCCATAGGCCCCATCTCCATATCACATATCACATCTGCACAAATGCCATCTCCATCCCTATCCCATCCTTACAACCAGATGCCTACAGCCAGATTCCATCTCCACAACTGCCACTTCCTTACAGATGGCATCTCTGTATCCACCAAAACCACATAAGTCCTATAATTTCCACCACATTCTCATCAGCCCCATTCCCACGGGCCATGTCAGTACAGTAACTACAGCCAGGTCCTTTCTCCATTCTTACCCTATCCCTGCAGACCTCATTTCTGTATCTGCAACATCCCTACAGACTTCATCTCCATATCCATCTCTTCCCTACAGGCCTTATCTTTGTTTTCAAGACATCCCTAAAGTCCTTCTGTCCAAAAATAGTTTCTTCTGTCATACATTTGTCCTTACCCATTTTTTTTTTAATAATTATTCATCGCTTGATTTTTTACATAGATCATTTACCCTAACAGAACTCTATGCCCTTCTTGGTACTATTTCAATTCATTAATGAGTCATTGATCACTCCACAGTCTTCATCGCATTTTGAAAAGTTCTATTTAAAATCCTGCCTTGTTTCTCTACACAGTAACACGAAGTTGCATTTTGGAATGAGTTTTCTCAGGACGGTATGACATGGGCTTCAATGCCACCAGGTGTCTGAGTGATAACAAGCAGTGGCACAGCCTTCCCTAAAAACGGGATATATAATTCAGATAACTCATGTTACTTTTAATACACATGCTAATATCAGTCCTGTGGGAATAGCAAAACTCGGTGGACACCACCACCGGACTGATTTTTTTTATAACTTCCCCATCCCTGTAGACCATGTTGCACTATAGTCCAGACTTCATGAAGGAATATCTGGTAAGTTTTACAGAGTGAGAGTTCTGTAGTTATGCAGAATGCTTAGGTATTGTTGGAAGAAGTGGATTTGCCAGCAGGGAGCTGTGCTAAGCTCTGGTCAGAGGATTCATTCCTATTCAGAATTGCGCACACACTCTCTCGGGTCCACACACTCATGAGTCTATGTCCTAACAGGAAAACAAACAGTTTGAGCAAGTATGTGTAAAGGCCTTGAATAATTCACCTCATGTGGCTTGTCAGTTGTCCCGGTACCAGTGTCCAAACCCGCCCTCCTGGATTGACCTTCACTCCGCTCTGAATCCCAATGAGTTCCAGGCAACATCTCTGGCCCTCACATTAAGCATTCACAAAGCAGAATGAAGATTAAATCCAATTTATTCTGGGGCAACACTGTTCGCATGACATGAACATTACCGATGTTGGCAGACGCATTTAGAAGATTGGAGAAAAGCCGATTGTACTGACAAGCTGAATGTACCGGGGCAGAGACTTCTCAGCAGAAATAAACAGCGATGGCACACCAATCCAGCCTTTTCATGGAGAATATTGCATTGATTTGAAACAGTACTCATGAATTCATGAGGCTCTCACCTCATGAATACACTTTTAAACAGCCAGGCAATTCATTCGGATGTTTAGCAGGGTCACGGAAAGGTTTATGCCACTTAAAGAAAATTCAAAATATGAAGAAAAATGTTGGTTAAAAAGCTTTCAATCCAGTCTAGTGCACTTTGAAACATGAAAAAAAAAAACATCAGTGGTTAACGTTGACCTTCAAGAAATCGGCTTTCATCATAAATTCAGCTCTGCTTCTAACGTCATAAAGAGAATCGTTGATAGACAGATGTATGTAATGTAGATGCTGTAGAGACAATTTTTTCGTGTGTGACTCTACTCAGCGACCTGAAGCTGAGTTTTTACTGAACATTTTCTAGATCTTTTTCCAGATGAAGAACCGGTCCAAACATCTACACCTTGAGGTCTATCTTTAGACCACCAACGTTCTTTTAGCTTTGGGTTTCATTAGCACATATAATCAGGATGATGAGTCGAACCAACAGAGCTCTATAAGCTCACACTGCTGATGCATTTATCTCCCGAATGATGGTTCTCCTTCTGATGTTCTACTAATATTCTGGAAACAAATCTATATCTGTAAGAAATTTCATTACAAATATTACACGGATTCTACATAAAAGTAAGTTAGACATTCTTGGACTTCTTTCAGCTTCTCTGTATGCTACGTTCATGAACTGATACATGATATGATATGATATGATATGATATGATTTGATGATACTTATTGAAACACTGCAGCACTGTGTGCAGTCGCCGAGGAGTTTTTTTTTTTTTTCCAGTGAAGAGCACTTCAGGCTGTAGCTCATTAGCCACACATGAGTTCATTCAGCCTTCTATCACACACAGAACCTACTGTGAATATGGGTGAGTGTGTAATATCAGGGATGAGTTATTTGACTGGAGATCATCAGCTCACGGAGACCACTCTGAAAGAACTCTCTGACCTTCAGCAGAGATCTAAGCACTAGCGCTTTCCTACATGGCGTCCCTTGCTAATTTGATTGATGCTAATCAAGCCTTAAAATGAAAGATTAGCATAGATTAGAATGAGTTTAAACAAATCTCTTAAGTTGATTTATTTGGTTGTTTGGTTGTTGAGATGTTTCCCAACAGAGACTTGACAAACTCTACCGCACCTGGCAACAACAATACAGTGGAACATTGGCATATGAATTTAATTCATTCTTAAGGTGAAAATGTGCATTAAGAAACAAATTTTCCCATAAGAAATAATGTAAATGCAGATAATCCATTCCAGCCACCCAAAACATGACCAATATGACCAATACGAAGCGTATGTAAACTGTACGGCTGCTTACAAATTACTGACCCAAGCATTCCATGTCAAGGGTCCTCACAGGAAGTCATGCCACCAAGCCTGGGCTAAAAATAGAATAGAGCACCCACACCACCAATCTGTCAACAAAAAAACGCCCCCAAAATCACCCTGTTTTTGAACACATGCTGAAGGCTGGTATCGTGGGTTGACTCTTTCAAAAGAGCTTCCTCTGACTGAAAAAAAAATTTGTAGAAAATTCATAAACTCCCTTCGGTTGGCTCTGATTAGCTTTCCACTGATGCAAAGAAGTTTTGAATGCCTCCCGGACGTACCCGCAACTTAATCAGAGTTTGGTTTGGTTCGTTCGTGTACTGAAAATGCTTTGTATGCCGATGCAAATTTTACGAAAAATTATGAAAATTCGTAAGAGAGAGCGTTCGTCTGCCAAGGATCCACTATATTTTCAACAATGCAGTGTTTCCACAGGACGTGACTCAAATTTCATGAGGTGAAAAAATCAATTCAGTTGAATATCAACAAGCATGAATGCCTGAAAAATAATCAACTTCCTGTTTTATTTCAGTTCTGTGAAATGAACTTTGAATCTCTGCGCGAACAATAAAGAGAATACTCCAACTTTGAAAGTGTGAGTCAATAAAAGAAGGCAACTTTCAGAAAAAAAACCCGTCAGAAACGCTGACTGCACTAAAAAAAAAAAAAAGTAGATCTCCTGGAAGTTTGGCTGGAATTATTTCTTTTCTCTCAGAGTCTTGTTTATGCAGTAAGCTTGAACCAAGACTCTTCAGAATTAGGAAGAGCTTCAACTAGAAGCCTTTAACCTGAAAACCTTTAACTTTTATGGAAGAACTTATGCTTGTTGGTTCTCCTAAAAGGACAAACCTTTAAGAACCTTTAAGATTCTAGATTTAAGTGAGTTTTTAATCTATTTGTAGCTCACACTGGACTCTGTACCCAACCAGGAAGACATGTAACATTATTATCTTCACATTAACATACTGTAGATAGATACACACTTATTCTGCCTCATTTATCAAACACACAGTAACGTTGCATGTAAATGTTCATGTAAATTTCCAGAAGCGAGACATTACAGTTATTAAGCATCTTTAAAGTCTCTAAACAAACACAAGCATTCCTCGTGCACCTCGAGCTCATCTGCATGTGGAGAAGGACGGGGCTGCCGACGTTCACGCTGATGAGGAGCCCGAATCCTCACTGGAGACTGAGGACATAATCAACTTCCTGCTGGATTTCCCCCTGTAGAGATTCGCACCACAAATCCAAAGCTGCAGCTCATTTAACTGAAAAATTTAACATGGTAGCCAACATTATAGAGAATTTATCCCTCTTAAAAAATGATAATGAAATAAAATAAAATAAATCATTTACAGAAATAAACATCTACATTTGGAATGTTTAGTTTTGTTGTAATTGTTATAAAATGCTTTATAAATGATTCATTCGAAAAGCTACGTTATGAAATCATTTAAATTCAAAATAATTCTTTATTACTAAGTTTTATTCATACCTCAAATTGTTAAGAAAATCGAGCTATTTATTTTTATAACAATTTTATGAATTTGGCTTATTTCACGTTAATGATAAAAAAAATATATATGGATATATATTTGGAATCTTTAGAGTTTTGTTATAATTGTGTTTTAAAAGTTTTATTAATACTTCCACTTGTCAAAAAAAATCTCATTTTACTGAATAAAAACTTAATTATAAAAAAGTTTATGATTAAAAAAAATATAATTCTACCTTCTATAGAATTTTAAAGCCAGCATTAAGCATTTTATCCCTCTTAAGTAAGTAAGTAAGTAAGTAACATAATAAAATAAAATAAATCATTTACAGGAATAAGCATCTATATTTGGAATATTTAGAGTTTTTATTTTAAAACTGTGATCAAGTACTTCAACTGCTATGTTCTAAAACAATTTAATTATTTTTAAAAAATAAAAAATGTATGATTTTGTCTGAATTTCACTGGCATAAACACTTAATTATAAAAAAATTAAAGAGATTAAAATAAATAAAATAAAGACATTTCTAGTATAAAATCTCCAGGAATTTTTAAGAAATAACAAAAAAACAAACAAACAAGAAGAATTAGTCTGTTTATTTTTAGACAGTAAAAAGTTCTTGAGAGCCCTAAAAACATCACCCCAGACTCCTTTATGCTTCTTTTTGTGTTTTTTGTTTTTTAAAAATATAGATCTCCAGCCTGCACCCCGAGTGCTGGCATTTGGAGATGTGTTTACACCATTAATGAGTTTCCCCCCTGAGGTCCTGCTGAACCTTTTCCCGATTCCAGTGAAAGGCTGTTGTTGTTATTTCGAGTGAGAGATTACTAGCAATTAAACTAACAATATGTAAAATGTCATACATGATCATTATTCTAATTCAGCATCACCTTGGGGTGAACCTGACAGGAAACTAATCCACCCTCAACCACGGAAGGTCTGGAGTTTAAAAACCTCCATCCATTTATTTTACCCTGGTTTTTAAATTCCAGACATCCCATGGTTAAGGGTAGATTAGTTTCCTGTCAGGTTCACCCCAAGGTAATACAAGACAGTGGTGAGACCGGCCATGCTGTATGGTTTAGAGGCAGTGTCACTGAGACAGAGACAGGAGTCAGAGCTGGAGGTAGCAGAGCTGAAGATGTTGAGGTTCTCTTTGGGAGTGACACGGTTGGACAGAATTAGGAACAAGTACATCAGAGGGACAGCTCATGTTGGACCTTTGGGGGACAAAGTTAGAGAGGACAGATTAAGATGGTTTGGACATGTCCAGAGGAGGGAGAGTGAGTATATTGGTAGGAGAATGTTGGACATGGAGCTGCCAGGCAGGAGGAAAAGAGGAAGGACAAAGAGGAGGTATATGGATGGAATAAATAAGGATATGAAGCTAGTGGGTGTAAGTGTTGAGGATGCAGAAGATAGAGATAGGTGGAGAGAGATGATTCACTGTGGAGACCCCTGAAGGGTAAAGCCAAAAGAAGAAGAAGATATATTTTACCCTGGATTTCTGAAATGGCTCTTTTTTAGTTTCCAGCTTGTTGGTCTAGTTTCATTCTGGTTCATGATCCCTAAATTTCCCACACTGCCTGAGAGAAACAGCAGAGGGAATTACTCCGGTTTCAACTGAACCTCAAAGCTTGGAATTGCGTCATTTTTCTTTTTAATCTCCACATGTTTAAGCTTAAAAAAAAGCTGCTTCTATGACTCACTTTTTTTTAGTCCAATGCTGAGATGTCACACTCCATCCCGAATTTCCGAGAAGAAATTCCAGGTTTGTTAAAAAAAAAGAAAGAAAGAAAGAAAGAAAGAAAAAAAAAATGCCCCTACATTTTTTTCATTGCTGAAATTTTAGTTCAATGCTGATGTGTCACACTTCTAAAAAGAAATGACAAGTTTATCTTGGGAAAAAAAAACTAAGAAAAAAACTGAGATAAAAAATACTAAGTAAAAATTCAATCAATTTATTTTTTTAAGTCCAATGCTGAGATTTTTCATACTCTGTCCTGAATTTCTGAGAAAATGTTTGAATACAAATTTTTGAGAAGAAATTCCAAGCTTTTCGGACATGGAAGAAATTTCAGTTGAAGATTTTTGAAACAATCTCAGAATTAATCTTTGAGAGTGATGAAGCAGTGCTTTAATCCTTAAAAAAACTGCTTCTAAGATTCATTATTGATTTTTTTTTTTTAAATGAAGCTGTCGCACTCCATCCCATTTTTTTTTTTAAATCAGGATTCAGAAATTTGAGATTTTCAATCAAACACAGAATTAATCTTTACCTAAAATAAATAAATAAAAAACTGAATTTTTAAAAATTCAGATACATTTTTAAGATTTTGTTTTTTTTTTCTCAATATAAAATTCTGTTTTTTTTTATATTTTCATTTATTTATTTTTATTTTTTTTACAGTACACTAGGTCATACAGCTTTTCCTATATGAACCATGATACAATCCAGAATCAGCCGAACAGAAGGATTTTTAATTTTTTTTTTTTTAATTCAATTCTATTACAGATTCCGTCTTGAGAGGAAACCGGGATCGACGACAAACACCTCGATTTTTTATTTTCTTTTTTTTGGGTCTAAGAAAGAATAAAAATGTCTCCTTTTTTTTAGCAACAACAACACAAATACACCAGGGTTTTGTTTCAGAGGGGGGGAGGAGATGAGGAAAATAATAATGAAATATTTCAAAATAAAAAATAAATTAAAAAATAAATCAATAAAAGATCATCAAACATTCTTGGAATACAAAATGTTTAAAATAAACTTTCTCTTTTTATTATTATTATTTATTGAGTTTCTTATATACATGGCATAATCTTGTGCTTTGTTCCCGAAAAAAGAGAAAAAAGTCCGAAACAAACCGAAGGACGAAAAAAAAACAAACAAACCCCGGACTACATTGGGCGTGTCCTTCCTGTCCGTAGAGTTTTTTTTAAACGGAGCTGGACGTTAATTAGCGTTCCTCTTTTTTTTGCCGGTGTTCTGCTGCGACTGCAGGTGAACGTGTGCTTTTCCGACAACAGCAAAGGCACCTGTGTATCGCTTCTTAAGAAAAACACACACACACACACACACACTCGAGCGTGCACAAGACGTGTGTGTGTGTGTGTGTGTGTTCGTTTTCGTTAGACTGGTCCGGCCCTGCCTCAAATTTTCCCACAAGTCTCCACTGGGGCAGAGGGTCAGAGGGTTGTACAAAAATAGGAGTACCAAAAAACAAGAGGAGAGGGAAACACGGTCCGGGTGGAGTCTTTGCTCCGTTTACAGATCGGGAAGATGAGGCTGCTGTCGAGCCGAGCTTGATCCGATTCCTGAATTCCTGAAGGAAGGATAAAGGGAAGGAGGAGGAGGAGATGAAGAAGGATGGAAACTTTTTTTTTTTTTTTTTTTTTTAAAAAAGGAAACTAGAATAACAGAAGGAAGGAAGTGGGAATAATGTCTCCCGTTTTCAATGAAAGTCCGATCCGGCGACTTTCTGCAGATTCTCCGTGGAGAAGACACGAACATGAGGAAGATGGAGGAGGAGGAGGAGGAGATGAAGAAAGATGGAAATGATAAAAAGAAAAAAACTGGAATAAAAGGAAGAAGGAAGGAAGTGGGAATAACGTAAAAGTCTCCTGTTTTTTGATAAAAAAGTCCAATCGGACGACATTCCGTAGCGTCTCCGTGGAGACGACATGAACATAAGGAAGGAAAAGAATGAGAAAAGAAAAAAGGAAAGGAAGAGGAGGAGATGAAGAAGGATGTAAAATGATAAAGGAAACTGGAATAAAAGAAGGAAGGAAGTGGGAATAATGGAAAAGTCTCCCGTTTTCGATGAAATTCCGATCCGGCGACGTTCCGCAGCATCTCGGTGGAGACGATGTGAACATGACAGAGGAAAGGAATGAAGAAGGAATAAAGGGAAGGAGGAGGAAGAGGAAGGCCTTTCTGGTGTCGGGCGCCGCCCCCTGGCCGCTCTCAGCTCCATAAACACACACTGTTGGTGGTCTGGCAGGTGGAGGCGCTGTCGGCGGGGGACAGGTAGAGCTTGCCGCTCGGACACACACACACCTCGTAGACAGTGTGTTTAGGGTAGCTGGTGCCCGGGCTGAGCAGAGGGTCCACACTGCCGTGAGGAAGATTGGGCATGCGGATGGACTCGGCGTTCAGAAAGATCTAGAAGAAGACAGGAAAGAGGAGAGGACATCAGGATACTGTTTAAGAGTCTTACACACACACAACCCGTATATACACACACACACACACATTCACACACACACACACACACACATGCACACACACCCCATATATACACACACTCACATTCACACGCACACACACACACAATCACACACACACACACCAGAGCGTGGTGTTGAGGTGAAATTAGGGATTCGGTGTGGATTAGCAGATAAACCCTGCTCACAGTCACCAGCTTACACACTCCCATCAAACACTGGAGTAGCAAATAGACACAGAGTCCCAGAGTGTGAATGTGAGTGTATGTGTATATATGGGGTGTGTGTGTGTGTGTGTGTGTGTGTGTGTGTGTGTGTGAATGTATGTATGGGGTGTGTATGTGTGTGTGAATGTGAGTGTATGTGTATATATGGGGTGTGTGTGTGTGTGTGTGTGTGTGTGAATGTATGTATGGGGTGTGTATGTGTGTGTGAATGTGAGTGTATGTGTATATATGGGGTGTGTGTGTGTGTGTGTGTGTGAATGTGAGTGTATGTGTATGTATGGTGTGTGTGATATCTCTGGGACTCTGTGTCTATTTGCTACTCCAGTGTTTGATGGGAGTGTGTAAGCTGGTGACTGTGAGCAGGGTTTATCTGCTAATCCACACCGAATCCCTAATTTCACCTCAACACCACGCTCTGGAGTGTGTGTGTGTGTGTGTGTGTGTGTGCGCGATGGTGGTGGTGGTGGTGGTGGTGGGATGTCGCTGAAGGACACGGCAGAGCGCGTGATCTCCAGCATCACTCAGGGAGATGGAATATTACAGACAGAGAGAGCCAGAAGAATGAGAAGCTAATTATTATGAATAATGGAGTGTGTGGTGTTGATGGTGCGTATCTGTCCAAACAGAAACACCAACCAGGAACCGGGCGTCTGAGCGCAGACATCAGACACCAAACATCTGTCACTCCCACTTTCTCTTTTTTTTCTCTCTCTCTCATTCTCTGCTCCGCTACGCTTTCATCCTGTTCCTGTCGTTTGTCTCGGAGTCCACTGGAAATGACGGAGACAATCTGTTGAAGATGAGAGAGCTTATCGTATCGTGAGGAACGTCTTCACTCGGAATTTCACCCTGAGTTATGTGAGCCATATAAACACTCCTGTGTCACGCTCCCGTAGGAAAATCATCAGAGTGATAGAAACTTTACCTCACTTTAAAGTTGTAGCGTTAAAGGACTGAATTGTGTTTTAATTGACTGTGACTAGCGTCTAAACACGACCCTAGCCTTTGTGGCTAATTATACAACTAGCTAGCTGAAATAGTTCGGGTACCTAGTGATAGCGAATAAATAAATGGCAAGACTCTGTCGTAGTTTCACCCCCTAATTATCTAGCAATCTAGCGCTTAGCACCATTCTCTAATCTCCATGCTAGCCTAGGATATTAGCATTGTAGTATTTTTTTTTCTTGTCGTGTCTCTTCATGTAGAATTTATAGTCGACGTAGCAGCAGTTTCCATTCCGAAATATGGAAAGATGGAGCCCTTCGGGTGGCTTTATGAGGAGAGTTAACGTCTCCCAGCGGAGGTATGTGCACTCATTAACGCCTGCTGCTCTCATACGGCCGTGAAAACGCCTCACTGGCGCCCTGTTTACCATGCTAATGTGTGTGTGTGTGTGTTTTTGTGCATATGGATGTTGTGGAGACAATTAGAGAAAGGACAGGCAGGAACAAGGATGAAGGAAGGAAGAAAAAAAAGCAAACAAAAGCAAAATAAAGATGGAGTAATGAAGAGAAAAGGAAAAGAAGAGTGTCAGGTAAACAGAAGGAGCGAGAGATGGAAGGGTTTTCTTCCGCGACTTGTTGAGGTGAAGGAAGGACGAGCGGCGAATCCCAAAATAGCACAAAGACACAAACGCAGGTTTCGGAATGACAGCGGCGGCGCAAAGTCGTCAGTGCACATTACACACTTCATTAAGCTGCTGAAATACCAGGACCTCTGAGTCACATGACCTCACATGAGCCCACAGAGGGGGGAGGAGGAACAACGCACGGCACGATCCCAGAGTGCACCGCTTCAGGATCCGCTATCGGAGCAGCTTCTCAGGACGCTTATGATTCATGCTAAGGCAGCTAGAGCAGACGGGAAGGTTAATCAAACACAAGCAGAGGGAGCGAGGCAGCGCTATGGAGGCTCAGGTGTGCACTAGCCGCTGATATTTAATTCCAAGACTCCGAGGAAAATTTCTGGAAAACCGTATGTGCCGATTGAACAGAACCCTGATGCCAGGGTCTCAGGGAAGCCGTTCGACTCGGAATCGACTCACCAGCAGGAAGTGAATCAAAGTCATTTCAAAGTCCAACACGTCCCTCAGACAAGGTTTCATCACTCTTCGATTAGTTTTGTTATGTGAGCCGTGAAACTAAAGCAAAGCGAACACAGCTAAACTATTCATTCCGCTCCGATTCAGAGCCACAAACAGACTAACGGGTGTGAACGAGTCCGCAGATGATTCTTCTAGGCATTTTTACATAATTCCACTGGATTTAAAAAAATTTCTGAAATGTTCACCGGATTCCTATTGGTTCATGAAAGTTACACTTTTGCTACAAGAGGGCATCAAGAGGACCAAAAGTTAGCAGAACATTTTGTGAAGGTTTCTAGGAGAACATTCCTACAACATTTGGCGCTGACATTCTGGTCTAGGGAAGAGTAAACATTATCATTTCCACCAATAATCTGCGTTCTTGTGTCCGTTCTGTTGTTAGAACGTCTAAAACGTTGCGTCCTCGAAACATCTACCAGAGAAACGCTTCCTGTGTGTTCCATGTGCTGTATGTAAGGATTCTGTGGCGACTCCGCTAGTCACGTTATGCTAGCATGCGCATTAGCGTGCAGTTTAACGACGTAGTAATTAAGAGTAAAAATGAGCTGCCTGTTAGTGCTCTAACATTTCAGAATATCAGACTTTGGTGTTTCTAAATTCGAAACGTTAAAACACATTCCTGTGAAATGTAGCGTGCTATGTTGCTAATTTGCCGCTTATCTGTCTTAAACAGTTCATGGATTTACTTCCACGCCGCCGTGAGACTGAATTTAATAGAAGAGGATTTAAATATAATAAACTTTTTCCGCAGCTGTACTGCTTTTTACCCATCGCTGCTTTACAGCTTTCTTTAGAGGATCAGAGATTGCTCACTCATTCAGACATGTTTATCTCGCACTTCAACGCTCCAGCAGCGGAATTCAAAAGCTAGCAGTGCTAAGCTTTAATTACTCAGCTTCCTTATAATTAAGTCCTTGAAATGGATACGCATTCTAGGGGCGCCTCTACGCCGATCCAGAGCAGACTTTTTTCATTTTTCCAACAGAAGGTTTGCGAAGCTCACCCTGTGACTTCTCTTCAACACTTGATTTCCTGGAAGATTTTAATGCCGACTAATTTAATGACTCGTCCGCGCAGTCAGCTGTGAGCGCAGATGGAAAGGAAATCAGTATTGTGATTGGAGGATTTTGGGATAATTGTGTACCGTTATGCTGATGAATCCGACTTGATCTGAAAGTTCGGATGCTGAGGGATGGCATTTTCATCTGCTGAGCTTCATGACGCTGGGGTTTCTGTGGCAAAACGATGTTGCTAGCATCGCCCTGTTAGTGTGCTAGTGTCTCTTTAACACGTGAGAGTGGATGCAAATGGAGCTTCTTCGAATGCAGACACGGATTAGCTGATGAATGCTAACAAAGTGGGTTCAGCATGTCAGATAATTAGAAAAACCGCAAGGAACAAGTCTGGAGGTCCGAGCCATGGATTACTGCAACACCACTGACTCCAGATGTTTGTGAACTGGTTGCATTACTCGCTATAATAAAGTTGAAACCATGACGATTCTCACTTCAGCTTCATCTTTACTTCCTGTGGTTCTAGCGCTGGCTCTGCTACTGTCCTGTGTCTAGTTTGTTATCCTAACGTGTTCACCTGTACTGTGTTCATCCCATAATAATCTTTCTGTACTCTTAAGTTGATAGATGCTAATTGTTCCTTTCATTTGACTGCAGAAATGATGTTTCTGACTACGGTGCTTGTGTTCTTAACGGATCGATACAGTTAATGCATCTTAATGGAAGTACTACAGCAGCGAAGAAAGAAAACAAGTCTTTCAGCATTGTGTTCTCTCTCACGCTTTCTATTGCTTTATCTTCATTACCCGATGTCTATCTCTTCCCCTGATTGCATCTCTCTGGCCGTCATCACGTCCCGTATCTCCCTCTCTGATTGTAACGGGCAGCTTGGAGCTCGACACCGGGACACGATGCTGTCTTTAATTCCCTCCTCTAAAACCTATAGACTTCAGATTTAACGTCAGATTTTAAAGAGTTAGCCGCTGTCAGCGCTGATTTAGCTCACCATCTGGACCTTCTGAGACACCTTATTCTCTCCATCCAAATTGACAGAAACATCTATTTTCCCTTCACGTTACTTTTTGCTGCCGGCTTTCGTCTCGTCACGTCTCGACACACCTCCTGTGAGGAATAAAGGGGGAATTAAATAGCGAGGAGAGAATGCTGGATAAGCCATCGAGTGCACCAGTGGTTAGAGAGAGGCAGAGACAGAGAGAGATAGATAGAACGAGGGAGAGAGGGGGAGAGAGACTGACTTGACAAATTCAGTCTGCGAGAGGATCGGACAGACGTTTCAAAAGCGCTTTCACTGAGCCTTGCCGCCGGTGACTTCTCTATCATATCACCCCATGTAGTTCTCTCCGGCATTGTGTGGGTCTGAAGGAACGCCTGCTATCTCCACGGCAAAGAAAGAAAGGGAAAAAAACCCCTCCTTTTTATGGGAAGTTGACAGGACAGCATGATGTATTGCTCAGGCTGCTGGAAGTTAATTAAATAGCCTGGGCAGTTACTAAAGCGAGGGAAAGCCAAGCAAAGAGAACAATTCCAAGATGGCGGCTCTCGTTTAGGCTCAGCATGGGGGGGGGTATTCAGCAGATAGTGCTGGTGCTTGAAAACCTTCATACTTCTAAAAAAAAAGAAAGAAAAAGTTTTAATTTCTTTAAGTAGCTGTGGTAAGAAACCCTCAGGGAATCGTGGGACTCTTTGAGTCTCAATTTCTGAGTGCTTGTAAATTTGTAGAAAGTGAATTTTTCTTATAAAGGATGAACCGATCGTTTTAGCAGAACCCCAGTGCATGTGCACAGGTCTAGCTGTAAATGTTAATGCTAACGTTAAATCGGGTCATGTCTATAGTTTCAGCTTTGAATGATTCATTAAAAGGAATTTATTAAGCGGGTCCTAAGGTCTCAGCTGAGGTCAAACTCAAGATGAAAGACTCTTTTTAATCATTCATGGAAGAGTTTACAGAATCTACTATCCTACCACATCGCTGATTCGGATTCTATTAGAGGAAGTATTCGACTTTTAGACCGGAGGATAGTCTAAACATAAAAATTGTTCAGCACAAATCTTCCTGTCAGGATGCAAACAAGCACCCTATCATTCATTACAAGTAACACACAGCCCTTGGTCTGTTCCTCGGTTAATCCTTGCTCTCTTCATTAGAGCGAATCAGATGCTATAAGAGGAGAACGTGCTAAAGTATGCGTGGCTGTGTCTCATGAGTCCTGGAGCTTGACAGCTTTGATGTACACCAGCAGCTGAACACACACGAAGAGATAGAAAGACAGACAGGTCTGGCTCATACTGATATGGTTTGTAATTTTATGTATGACCTTGTAAACTAGCTGTCATAACACTGCAAACTAACCACCTTTGATGCATGATAAACTCAAACTGCTTGTCTCGGCATCCCCTAGAAGCTTAGCTGAATGCTAAGTGTGAGCAATTTTCTAAACAGATACAGATCAAACCATTTTTCCAGCGTTCCTACATTTATAACACAGATTTGTTCGGCTTTCCTGCGCCATAGCTATGGGGTTAGCCGTTGTGTTTTTCAGCGAACTCACTAGCTACACGTGTTCGTCGTTAGTGCACCTGGTCCACTGGGAATCTTCATTGATTATCACATTATTGATTGCCAGACAGTTTCAGGAGACTCTCTGCATGATCAATTCTCTACATCTCTAGCCTAACAGACACCATTTTTCATGACCAGTGAAGGTGCAAAGCTTTTCCACAAGCTCCACATCTAAAAATCCCACTCTGATTAGCAGGAGCACGTATGCTAAAATGTTAGGGAAAAAACAAATCTTATCAACCTCAGAGGATACAAGATCTTTCCACTTAGGTTGCTAGCTATATATCTTCTAACCCAAGGCACCACTTGAGCATTTGGTCAATTGGGAATCCTCATTCATTATCACATTATTGATTTCTGGAGAGTCTCTGGAGTGTATTAAGTGCCCAACTCTTGACAGATATAAACGGTTGACTAGCATCACTCAAAAAACAAATAATGAGAGATTCAGGACTATTCAATCTTCCTCACCCGGTGATAGCTTGAGCAAATACGTCCAAACTACAAGGCCACAAGAATACCAGCACAGCCTTGTGGGTATACAGAGCCTCTTGTTTGGACAAAAGATACCAACATTTTTTATTTATCTTTGATTGGCTGTCATCACAAATGATCACACAACACAGGACATATGTGAGTCCAGATGGTGGAACATTCTAATGCTTGATATACTGTATGACCTAACAGATGTAGAACAGTATCACTCAAAATTACAGATAATTCAGAAGTATAGAACCTTCCCCACCCAGTGAGCCCAGGTAGATTGCAGCACCTTCCAAGCCAAATGCTTCCTTCATATTAGCTAACCCAATTTATGTCCCATCACATGAGAAAACAAACAATTCCTGGTATATAGTGGCACTTGTTAGGATGATCCAGCTAGTTGAATCTGGACAAGGTGAAGGTTCTTGTCAGAGCTAATTTCATGTATTTTAATCCAACACACTACTAGAGTACTATCCAAAATCTATTGATTTCCACACAGCAGCTGGGCAGGATAAATGAGAATGCATTTGCTCAAGAGTGCCACTTTCTGTTAAGATTCAATGACATGAAAGGGATTGAGTCATCTTTGCTACCTGGTAAAAGCAAAGCAAATGCACAGTCCGCCGAGCCTGATTTTTTATTTGATTCCTCAGCAAATCTAAGGATCCTGGCCCTTGGCTATAGCTACCAACCTGGGAGTAGCTGCCAAATGTACCACATTCATTTATTCATCCTCAGTATCTAGTTAATCCTGGTCAGAGTGGTGGTGGATCTGGATCCTATCCCAGAAACACTGGGCACAAGCTGGGAACACAACTTGGACAAGTTCATAACATGGCACCAATCACACGCTTATAATTAGGGATAAATTATTGTATTAAAAGTGTTACCAATCCACCAATCAGCATGACTTTGGGAGATGGGATAAAACTTGTAGGAACACAGGAAAAACTTTCAAATCTGTCCAGACAGTAGCTCAAGATCAAGATCAAACCAGGAACCCTGGAGCTGGAGTGCAAGAGAGAGCACTCAGTGCAGTCCATGGAGGAATGTCATTGATTTGAACATTATTGATTGCCATTAAACAACATAAAACAGCTTGAATTCACAGCACCGGATAGTGCTAACTCTCCACCTGAGAAGCAAAAGATGGATCCTGTGGCTCCTATCTACAAGAACTAATAAATTACTCACCTCCCCCTCAGAAGACTCCAGAGTGAGCTCTTTCCTGCAGGACGCTCTGAACTCCCCCACTCCTGCATTCACCTCCACACCTTTCGGCGCTTCCAACGTCAGCGTCCGCGTTGGAGACTCCAACCTACGGCAAGAACAAAAACATAACTGGATATTTTCGTATGCGCCGTGTTGGATTGCTCACTCCCAGGTCACTCGGCTAATAACATTCTGATTTTCAATTCCAGGAAACTTTATGAATGCCGACCCGTGGGGTCAAAAAGTATTATGAGAAAAAGTATTATGAGAATGCATAGATGTGATGAGCTTCCAAGCAGACTTTTTATCCTCTGGACTCTAGGGCAGATCTAAATTTTCAGCAGAATTGACACTGTTGTGCGTTTCATTTGTACTTCCGCTTAGACTGCACATGTGTTGAGGACTGGTTCATAAATCATCGTGTTTCTTTATCTTTATTTTAAAATGAATAGTGTAGACATGGACTCTACCTTCATGCAATAAAAAAAAAACAGGAAACAAATGAAATGGGGAAATAAAAGTCTTAAAAATCCATTCAGAAATGTAAGATTAAATCTAAAACCTTCCACTTCAAATCGAAAATATGCTAAAATGCTTTTGTAACCTTTACAGCAATAAGATATTCTTAGAAACAGGTCATGCTTTTATTGATACACACACCTCCTTCTCTGAAATCAAGTAGTGCTAAGGCCACACCTCCTTCTCAGAAATCAAGTAATACTAAGGCCACACCTCCCTCTCTGAAATCAAGTAGTGTTAAGGCCACACCTCCCTAACTGAAATCAAGTAGTGCTATGGTCACACCTCCTTCTCTAAAATCAAGTACTGCTAAGGCCACACCTCTGTCACTGAAATTAAGTAGTGCTAAAGCCACACCTCCTTCACTGAAATCAAATAGTGCTGAGGCCACACATGCTTCACTGAAATCAAGTAGTGCTATGGACACACCTCCTTTTCTGAAATGAAGTAGTGCTAAGGCCACACCTCCTTCTCTAAAATCAAGTACCTCTAAAGCCACACCTCCTTCTCTGAAATCAAATAGTGCTAGGGCCACACCTCGTTCACTGAATTCAAGTAGTGCTAGGGCCACACCTTCTTCTCTCATTTATACAGTTGAGCAGTTGAGACAGCGCTGGGATTTGAACTCATGACCTTCCAAACACTGGTCATGTCCCTTTCACTGAGACTCAAAAGTGCAAAGGCCACTCTTCTTTCTCTGACTGACAGACACATAGGCCACACCTTTTTCATTGAGACTGACAGGTTCTAAGAACATGCCTCCTTTCCACGGAAAGTCAGTCACATTGGCCATCCCTTCACTGGAAGACCATTCCTCTTTCAATATGAGATATACAGAACAGAAACACAGACGACACCTTTTTCACAGTGAATGACAAACTTATAGGCCATGCCTCCCTCACTGGAAAATAACTAAGAATTAAGGATCCATGCCATCTTTTAAGCACTAACTCCACCCCTCGCCCTAACCTTAAGCATTACCACACTTAGTTAGCTTCTCTGAATTCCTGCCTTGTTCCTTAGCATTTTAATGAAGTCAAGTTGGTGTGTGTGTCTGTGTGTGTCTGTGTGTGCGCGTGTGTGTTTCTGGCACCAAACAGCCAGGTACTCCCAGAAGACTTCAAGAGAAAATGTAGCCCCAATTCAGTCACAATTAGAATCTGGAACTAATCTCTTGGGTGCCGAACTCAATCTATGGCACAAAAAAATCGCAACAAATCCCATTTGTCTCCTAAACATGAAAATAAGGTGACAAATACAGGCAGTGCAATGAAGGAGTTGAGCTGATACACTGCACATATTGTCTCACCATAGGTTGTTAGGTTATTTAGCTGACTAAATTAGGTTTCCAGGCAACTAAAGCATGTGACTGGGCAGCAGACTGGTGCTGTTACTTGCTAATAAATTGATCATTTACTCACCTGAGTGAAAAGCACCTGACAATACTGCTCAAAAAATTGTATCATGGTGTTAATATATTGTTACTGATATTGCATTAGCGGTTGTCCCAGGTGGTGTCACATATACCTACACACAAATACCTTGATTTGACCTGAGTATATGAGGATAGCGCCCCAGTAGACCAGGATCTGTCCAGGTACATTGTGTTAGCTTACAAGATAATTAACAATTTGACAAACATGAATATATTGACTTAACAATCCTCCATTTTCCCCCTCAATTTCTCTCTTGGTGGAATCTCTCCCCAAAGGCCTTTTCAACAGAGAGATTCAATCAAAGCATTGATTTTCTGTTTCTGGGTCTCCAGCACAGGACGCTTGCAAAAAAAAAGTGTATAAATATCTCAAGTCCACAGATGGCCCCACACTCCTCCTCCTCCTCCTCCTAACCGGTTCATTTTAGCGATAGATAAGCATGCTTCGCTGGTTTCTTATCGCCGTAATTCAACACCAACATCCCGCTCGACCTTCAGCTGTCGGCTTGACGGATTCGCAAGCAGCCTTTTTTGGTTTACATGACAAGCAAAAAACGAGCACAATGGAAGTACACTTTCTTTTCATTCGGTAAAGAATGAGCAGTGCACTTTAAAGAATGCAGCGGAGTGTCCTCAGTCTGCAAAGAACACATACAAAGATCTCTTTATATGATTCGAGTCCAGAAATCTGATAACTTAATTACAATGGAGAGTAACAGTTTTGAACATGGCATGGTGTATGAAGAGTTTCAATCTATACAAAGTGCTCCGAGCACTCATTCATCTTCAGTAGCCATGTTATCCTGGTCATGGGGGCAGTGAATCCTAGGAAAACTGGTGGGAATAAACCCTTAATGGGATACCAGTCCATCTGTTCTAGGGACCAGAGGCAGGGCATCATACACACTGACAGTAACACAGTCCCTCATATCTAGGAGCAATAAAGTGCTGCTAAACTACCTCTTGACATGGTTTTGGGAGGTGGGAGTTAACTGGAGGAAACCTATACAAACATGGAGAGAACCTAATCATTTCCACACAGGCAGTTACCCCAGTTCTGGGGATCCAGGCACTCTGTAGCAGCAGCACTACCTGTGCTCTATAATCGGATTCCAAGCACCACTAAAAGAGATGGGAACTGAATTCCAAAGTGTCAAAGATATAATGTTGTATAATGTCAACGGATCATCAAAGTGTGTGTTGATAATTCTATAGCACTTTCAGGTGAAATTTCATATCAGCAAACCTGATTAATTATTGATGCAATGCTGACTACATTTCCAGGCCAAACTGTTGCACAGATTCTGATTATATTTATTCATGTAAAGTATGTAAATCTTTTAGCTACCTTGTTGTCAAGTAACCTTACCTCATAGAAAGCTGATACCTAATTTAAACATCTAGCTAGCCATCTAGTAACATTCAAGACCAGAAAAATAACTGGCACTAATCCTGGATCTATCTAACTAGCGATAGAGCAATGCTTAATCAATGCTAAACTGGTGAGCTTCTAAGCTTCTTTATTTAGCCACATTTGCCTTGTACAAGGTTTACAATGTAAAAGGAATGAAGCAAAATTCACCCATTAATCATGTCCAAACAGAGGATGGTGTTCTGTGAGACAGAGTTGCACTTCCTCCCTCACTGTAACAGTTTCGAGACAACGGGAAAAAAAAAACCCTCTGTGTCAGCGCAATGCGAGGCAAATTTTCCCAGCTTGCAGATGATGAGGCATTACAGGTGCTTTTTGAGGTGCAGCAGCGTTCCAGTAAAAAACACTCTGACAAAAATACTCCTGGCATTTTGCAGTCTGACAGACTGCAAGTTATCACAGCTTTACAGATTAGCTTCGTGTCATATAACCCGAAACTTGCTTCTTTTTGTTTTATTTAAGCATCTCTTGCTAACAATGCTCATGCAAACTGGAAGAATCTAAACAAACCCTAAAGTCATGGCTCTAAAATATGGGCCCCATTAAGTAAATCCAGGGGGTCCACAACTTCTTTGGGGCTGTTAGAGACAGGGGAGGGGTAAAAATGACAGCCTGACTCTCCAAAAGCTACTGTGTTTATTATTGATTTAGGTGTTAGGTTGGTCACGCCAAGCTTTTACAACAAGTACACGTCTAAGATATATTTAGAACCCTTCATGGTTGTTGCTCTTTTATTCCCACCATGAGGATTTTTTTAATTTCCCAAGTTTTCCAACAAAAAATTAATTAGCAAAACTAGTCCCTATTAGGACAACTTTGAACTTAGAACCCTTTGCATGTCCCCCTAGGGAATCATTAAAGATATGCTAGGTCTCCTTGGGGGAGTCATTAAGATGTCTATGTAGCTTTGCTAACAGCAAGGGTTTCAGCTTCAGATATTGTGTATCTCTGAAAGATTTCTCTGAGGGAAACATTAAGGTTTTTGACTGTAAATAGAACACTAGAACAAAGTGCTCCCTATCGGTAAGGGCTTCACCTAAGGGTTCCTTCTGGATCTTTGGTGGGGTCTTTCTGGAGGAAACATCAAGAGTTCTATGTAATTACCTAGAACTGATCAGTGAGGGCTTCAACTAAGGGTTCCTTCTGGATCTTTGGAGGGGTCTTTGTGGAGGAAACATCAGAATTCTGTGTAGTTACCTAGAACTGATCAGGGAGGGCTTTAACTAAGGGTTCCTTTGGAATTTTTGGAATGGTCTCTGTGGAGGAAACATCAAGGGTTATGTGTAGTTATCTAGAACTGATCAGTGAGGGCTTCAACTAAGGGTTCCTTCTGAAATTTTGGAGTGGCCTCTGTGGAGGAAACATCAAGGGTTCTGTGAGGGTTTCTAGTAAAGGTTTCATTTGGTTTCTTACAAACCCCTGTTAGGTCTTTTTTTTTTTGTCAAAACTTACAACGGATTGCATCCCTACCAGTGGATCCAGATACACTGTAAAGATTTAGTGTCTTTAAGAATGGGCCTGTTGTAGTGAACACTACAGGGTTTGGTGTCATCCCATTGGTTTCCTCCCAAACCCACTTCACCCAGAAAAGTTTTATGATGACAGGAAGTCTCCTGGAAAGAAAGATTTCTCCTTGGAGATCTGAGCAGCATGTTGGGCGCCATCGATTTGTCAATGTCTCCGGGTAGCCTAGCTCTGTTGATGTTTGTGTGCGCGTTGTGATTTATCACTAAGTCTCCATGCGCCCTTTCCCTTGTCCCTACAGTTCTGGATATTGACTTCTGGCTCGGTCCAATGCTAACATTAACCACTGGGATTCCTGCAGCTAACCTTTGCTTTCTTATTCCCTGGACACTTTTTAGACCGAGCGCCGGCCTTTCAAGAAGACGGATGGCACTGTAGCGCAGATAGATGAGCTATGTCGCGCCACCAGAGATGGCGAAATGGCAGGATGTGACATTTTCAAAAAAATGCCAACTTTCCCGGAGAAAAGCTGCATGTATGGATCTTGATGTAATATGAAAGAGAAGTGAAGCAATGAGACAGAATTGTAAGCAGGAAAGATAGACAAGTGTGAATCGAAAAGGACGATTCAGAAGATGGTGGAGTCTAGCGGGCTGCTAACTCTGAAAAAGGAATAATGCACAGTCATGTCGAGGAGGGCACAACAAAAAGATGGTAAACAAAATAAACTGCATTTTTCTTAACATCGTCCTTCAAATTGCTTGTCTAATGGAAACAGTGATATACTTCCACGAGTGACATTTTCACAGAACAAGATGACATGAAAAAAGACCCATCATCTATACAAATGAAAACCATGCAAATATGTTTCCATTATTATTTATCACATCCGCTTGAATTCCCAACCTCTCCTTTCATGCTAATCCACCTCTGCATAGAAAGGTCTGAATGGACAGAGGACTAGGAAGACAGACGAGACAGAGAGAGAGAGAGAGAGAGAGTGAGAGGAGAGAGAGAGAGCGAGAGAGAGAGAGAGAGAGAGAGAGAGCAGTAAAGTATCAGTGCCTGGCTAAGAGACCCTGAGACATGAGACGTGATGTACAGCAATTTCACGGGTGAAGATGTGATCAGGAGCGAAAGAGCAGACGGCTGTCGTCTCACAGAAGGACGAGGATCAGGAAGGACGAGGACGGGACGTCTGGAGAGCCACAGAGGGGGAAGATAAAGATTAAGGACTACTAGACGAGCTGTTCGGGTGTGAGACAAAGACAGGAATAAAAGAGAGGATCAGTATTCCCCGAGTGTCCGTCTGTTTCAGGAGGCTGCTACTGAAGGACGAGACCAATAAAATACAGCCATGGAGACTGCTATCAAAGAGTCTGGCTTCGTATCGAAGTCTTTGAAGAAATGCCTTTAAATCATATAAACCTCTGAGCTGAGCTGCCAAGAATCAAAGACTTTTTAAAAAGATCTTGTGTAATTTGTAAGGAATAAAATACAACAAAGATGCAATGTGATATAGCAGAGTTACTGTTGATTATTTTCTCTAAAAATGTCACATCCCAAAGTGTTTTATTCCTCTTTTATTCCTGTTGTGATGCTACCATGTGTGATGTATAATACACACTATATTGCCAAAAGTTTTGGGACGTATGCCTTTCCATGCACATGAATGTAATATGGAGTTGTCCCGCCCTTTACAGCTATAACAGCTTCAACTCTTCTGGGAAGGCTTTCCACAAGGTTTAGGAGTGTGTTTATGGGAATTTTTGACCATTCCTCTAGAAGAAGCACATTTGTGAGGTCAGGCATTGATGTTGGACGAGAAGGTCTGTCTCACAGTCTCCGCTCTAATTCATCCCAAAGGTGTTCTATGGGGTTGAGGTCAGGACTCTGTGCAGGCCAGTCAAGTTCCTCCACACCAAACTCACTCATCCATGTCTTTATGGACCTTGCTTTGGTCACTGGTGTGCAGTCATGTTGGAACAGGAAGGGGTCATCCCCAAACTGTTCCCACAAAGAGCATGAAATTGTCCAAAATGTCTTGGTATGAAGCTGAAACATTAAGAGTTCCTTTCACTGGAACTAAGGGGCCGAGCCCAACTCCTGAAAAACAACACCTGAACTCAATGATCTGGAGGGGTGTCCCAAAACTTTTGCCAATATAGTGTAGCTACATATGCAACAATCTCGGCTACCCCTCTCTAAGCTCTTTAGGCATTTAATAAAAGTACATATCAGACAAGATAAGATAAAACCATGTTTCTAAGTTCTAAATGTTTTAACTAATGTTGTTTTTCTTTCAGCTGCTCCCTATGAGGGGTCACTACAGCGGACCAACCGATCTGCACAACAACTTGGCACAGGTTTTACACCAAATGCCCTTCCTGAATACAACCCTCCCATTTTTATCCAAGCTTGGGACCGGTACTGAATTCAGTGGCTGGGAATTGAACCTGGGCTTTCCGCATAGTAGGCAAGAAACCTACCACCGAGCCACCAATGCCCGAAAGTTTGAAATAATTAGCTACATATATACCGAGAGCACGAAACTAAAGAAACCTTCAAGCAGACCTCTTGAAACACCTGGAATTGCACTGATACTGACTTGACAAACAAATCAAGAATTTATAAGTTGCTTGTGATTGTAATCACAACTTGAATATAATATAATAAAATAAAAATAAAAGCTCGCTTGTTTGCTTGTGTGACTGTAAGCTGGTGACTTCCATTCACCCCCCACACACACGTTCTGGTGTCTCTGTTCTCTTATTTCTCCAGAGAGGTTAATATTACCATGGCCTGTCCTTGTCAGGTTTTCTGTAAATATGTTTCTGGCTGGCATTTTACCGGAGAGATGGTGCGATAGCGAGAATCTCAGCACAAACTACCTGACTGTGGTTGGAGGGCACTGATGCTATCATCAGCCTCTTTACAATGAAGTGCATGGTATTTGGAAAATGAGAATTGCTGTCCCTCGGGCACCTGCAAGTGGAACGTGATGCGACAATCTTCATCAAGATATTTACTGACATGACGATTAGTAAATCTGTTCAATAAGACGAGCGAGAGCTAAAAGAGACGGCCACGTAGGGGCAGCAAAACTTTTCCCTCTCTAAATCTGTCACTGGTTTAGACAACAACGGCTCTTTTTGAGTAAGTCAGTGATGAAGAGACGTGGAAATGTGACATGACTGGTAGTGATACATTCCCATACGGCACAGGCGCCAATCCATTTCCATCGTCTGCGCAAATTCCGGTGAGCAATAAAGCCACAAATCCCTTTTTAAATCTCTCAATTTCTCTCTCTGTCTCGCTCTGTCCATCTGTAATTAATCTCTGGGGAGAGAAAGCCATCACACCCGCGTCAATATGCAGTCCTTTGTGCTGCACTTCTGCCACACTGTGTGTGTGTGTGTGTGTGTAACCCACGTCTAGCTATATCTGACACCAATATGGCCGCCATCACACTCGCTTTTAGCTAGAAATGACATTTTCTCAACTTTACCTAGGAAAATCTATCAAGTATCAGATTATGTTTCCTCATTAAAAAGACTGATAGAAAATCTGATTTCCAGAAAGAGTTATCGGACCTTGCTAGCCAACAGTTGTAAGCTAACTCGCCTTCTTTACAGACCAAAACGTCGCATTTTTGACGACTTACTGTTAAGATGCAAATTTAAATCAAAGCCCAAGATGCAAACCAGACATGCTGTCTTTGCAGCTAGCCTTGTTAGCATGTTAGCTTGTTAAACATTAAAGAGATTGCAAATTGGCTTTAAGAAATTGAGCTAACACTAAAGATCATGTGGTAAAAAAAATATTAATTAGAAATAAAGAATAAAGAATTTTGTAGTAGTAAACATTTCTATGAAGGCCATAGTTATAATGAACTACAGTATAAGCATATTCATATTGCATAATAAAGCATTTGTAAGCTATCATACGCAATTATGTCCGCCATATTTTATTAATCACAAATTTATGAATGCACTGTGAGGGCTTGTAACATGTACATAATGCTGAAAAAACCCAACAATATCATGACACCCTATAATGTGTTATAAACAGTGCTTATAATGCATTATAAACACTGCTGTAAAATATAATGCCTTAAAAAAATAAGAATGTGATAAATACCTTGCATGCATTATAACAAGTAAAGAAAGCAATGATAGGGCACGATACTATACTGTACAAATGGCCTTCGTAGAACGTGTTATAGCATACACAGTACATTATAATGCCTATTATATAATTTAATGGTTCCAGTTGCTTTATAATGCTTTATAACAAACTTGCACATACAGAGTAGTGAGTTTAAATATGTTATAATATGTTATAACACAGCCCAAATGCTATATTTTAACAAAGAATATAAAGAATTGTTCTGTAGGTACAATTTCAGTGGAATTAAGCATCTCAAACTTTTTAAATGAAACTGTATAGCACATTATAGCAGGTCTGAAGTGAATTCAGTGTGTTATAAGGCATTATAGCCTGCAGTAGAGACAGTACAGTATAGTGTAATAACCCTGAGCTCGTGTTATGCCACATTATTTAGATTGTTCAGATCAGACGTTGTGTTATATTATGTTACACTTTCACTGCAGCTTTCTTCAGGAGAAAGGGATGACCTTTCGGAATAATATTTCTCCTCAAGGCTTCCTCTGCTATTTCAGGCATGTCACTGAGTCGTGTTTTAACTTGCCGGAACTCTGGCTTTTATTTTCCTTGATTATGGCTTTCACAATGCGTCTCTGTCGGCTAATCAGCGATGAATAAGAAACGGAGAGAAAAAGTGGAAAATGGCCTCATCACTCTCCAAGATCTATTCACAGAGCAGTATGTTAAATACAGATACACAATAAAGAGTGAAGGAGAAGCGGAAACAAGTCATTTATCTGATTGTATCATTTTACAGTGATAAATAATAAATAAAAACTATTTCAACCAGCTGAGATAAACAAAGTATTTTGACGGTGTTTTGGTCAGATTTCAGCCACCATAACATCTACTGGGTTTCTTCCACCACCTCAGACAAGACATCTCAACAGCTAAACATGTTTTTTGTTAACAAGGTGTTCCTACAGAACTTCCAGGAATCCTCCGTTTATGTGCTGAGTCTCATCACTGCTCCGCTATCATGCCACTTCCTACAACACGGCACAAAGCAGATGGTTGATCACCAGACCGTAGTCCTGTCACCCGTCAGTCAAAACCCATCCCGTTCCAGTCGGCTCCGATCGGCAGAGACGTCTGCCGAAAGCAGGGGCGGGGTCATCGTCGGTTCTGCTTCGGTTCCACTTGGCCGCATTCGCATCACACTGATTCAAGAGCTCATCATTCAAATTCCAACTAATTACCTCTTGTTAATTGGATTCACTTCACAAGTCAAACCGAATCAAGAGGATCTGACCCCTGACTCCCGCCTTGGATCTCGAGAAGTCTGCGGTGAAGAGCAGACAAGTGTCATCTCTAGGGAGGATGAAAGTAAAAAAAAAAAAAAGAGAGAAATGAGGCAGGGATCTTTTTTGTGTCTAGCCTGTACAGTCCATCTGACCGTTTTATATATCCTGAAAAAAAGCCTCGTCATGTTCTGTGTTGTGTGAAGCTCTGAGTTTGGAATATAGCTCAGGTTTCAGAGCAGGAATCGGGTCAGATTAATGTAGCATGTTACACAATGAAGCCAGATTATGGGATTGTCATGGGAGATATAGTTCCACTGATAAGGTGTGTCCGTGGGATGCATCTATATTTCTGCTCATGCTGCATCACAGTGCAGAGGAACACACTCGCTATCCATCCTGCATCCATCACATACTGTCACCTGATATCAGATACCCGATGAGGATGAGGAAGAGGAGGAAGATTAAATGAGCCTGATATAGTAGGATGACCCAGTACCAGGTATCTGCTATCAGTGCATCCCAGAATTTATGCTACTATTATGTTGACTTCAATCCCAAGCCACGGTTTATGACCAGCATTACCAAACAGCACAAGGTCATTTTCTGGTCTGGATTTTAAGCCCCAGCTGCCACTGTTAGGCCCCTGAGTGAGGCCCTTATCGCTGTCTGCTCTAGTATCATGTGCTCTGAACCCAACATCCTAACATAGTGGGACATCCGAAGAAAAATTCACAGTGTGACAAATAAAAGCCCTTTTCCCAATAAAACACGAGTAAGACCTAGTCTAACATGAGCAGAAACAAATCCCTGCTAGCTTCCTCGGCTAAGTTGCCAGACGTGGCAGTCAGAGAGGAAGCGGAGTTGGAGCCTATGCCAGTTGGCACTAATGTTTCATTGTCTTCACGTTGGTGTATAATGAACGATAATGAAGGCCCGAGGCAATTTCAAACCTCCACACTGAGAGACGACTAACGAACTCGACTAAAGAGTCGAGTGACTAAGATAAGTGACCATGGCCAGAATCCATCAAATCTATTAAATGCTTTATTTGCCTTGTAGTAGAAGATGACACAGTGTCATTTTAGTCATGAAAATAGAGCGTAATAAACATTATGAATAGAATAATGATGATAATAATTTCTACTTTCAGAGCTGATTGCTGCCTGCACCCACAAACACCTGAAGGTCACACAGGGAAGCTGTTGCTGTAAATTAGATTACTGAAAATCCAGCTTTATTCTCAGCATATCACAAATCTATCTATTGTGCTGCTGAACAAATGAAAGATGAGATCACTGTATAAAATAAAAAAACTTGTTTAGAGTCTTTTAAACAAACAAATACATGAGAAGTTTTTGCACTACCTTTAAACCATCGAACCATATAAAAAATGTGATAGACAGACAGATAGATAGAGAGAGAGAGAGAGAGATAGATAGATAGATAGATAGATAGATAGATAGATAGATAGATAGATAGATAGATAGATAGATAGACACACCCATCTGTCCCATTTTGACATGCCCATCAGTCCCACTCCAATGAGTTCCACTCATCAGTCCCACTGAGACACGCCCATTAGTCCCACTTAAAGACCCGCCCATCTTTCTCACTCAGATACACCCATCACACACACAAAGACACACCTGTCAGATACTCTCAAAGACATATCTGCCAGTTCCACTCATACACCCATCAGTTCCACACAAAGACATACCTGTCAGTCCCACTCAGACACACCCATCAGTCCCTCTCAAACACACACCCATCAGAAACATCAGACCACTGAACCATTCAAGCCACTTGTTTAGATTTGTCATGTACTGTATTAGCATAGAACTTATTAGCATAGAATTGAGAAAATCTCAGAATCATGGCTCCTTGTCAAGCAGGTATGAAGAAACAGTCACGTTTCTATTCAGGCTTCTGCTCAGTTAACAAACATGTTCCAGATCTCTGAGCTTCAGAAACTCAATAAACTTTAACAAATATACTCTTCTAGTATGAAGTTTTTCCATTTGTTCTCCATCATAACTCACTTTAATAGACTACTCTAAGGTCTGGAGAAGCTTTTTGGCCACGCCTCTTACTATAAAAGATACAACTTCTCAGCATACTCCATTTATTATAGCGACAGACATCTGGGCTCTGCATATTTTTATGAAGATCAGAGTGGCCGTGTAAAAGTAACCTCGCTATTCTCCGGCGTTCTGGTGAAAGAGTTCGAGTTTCAGCAGCAGGTTAAGTGAAATCATCCCCAAGACAGAAGAAGAGGAATTAAATTACAGAGATTCTGGCATTCATGGAGGGTTTAGACCGGATGAAATTGAGGGTTATCGTACGGTTCATGAGTCGGCCCTCGCTCCAACGTCTCTCGGGACGTCAGGATGAGAAGAAAAGCCAGCTCTGAATTCTAATGCTTTGTCAAAAGTCCATGTTTAAACAATGAGTTCAATCCATAAATGTAAATCTGGTGGAAAAAAAAAAATTCAACACACACTCTCGAATCTTGTCTTACATTAATGTGAATTAGCACAAAACCTTCAGAGGGGTTTGTTCAATGTTCTTCAGGATCAGTAGGAATTATTACATTTTAATACTATTTATTAAATTATTATTTTCTCTTTTTTTCAGGATTTATTAATTATTTAATCAGTTATTTTATTGTTTTTAGTTTTTAGATCAATGTGAATGATTTTTTCTCATATATATATATATATATATATATATATATATATATATATATATATATATATATATATATATATATATATATATATATATGAGAAAAAAATCATTATATAATATATATATATATATATATATATATATATATATATATATATATATATATATATATATAAAACCATGTAAACTGCTTTTATTATAAAATTATATTTTTTTATTATATTATATTTTAAATATGTTTTTTCCATTTAATTTATTTATTTATTTACACAGTCAATTTTATTTCTCTCCATTAATGTGAATCAGCCCAAAACCTTCAGAGGGATTTGTTCACTGTTCTTCAGGATCTTCAGGAATGATTACAATTTTTTACACAATTTATTACATTTATTTACTTATTTATTTAGGATTTATTTATTTCATTATTTAATTAATTATTTAATCATTTCTTTTTTTAATGTTGAACATTTTAATAGCAATGTGATTGATATCCATCATTTTTAAAAATATATTTCTTATTTTCTATATTTTTTCCATCAAGTTCTTTTTTTTTAAATTAATATTTATTCCTCATTTTAGTCCAGTTAATCAGAATTTATTTATTTATTTATTTATTTATTTATTCATTCATTCATTCATTCATTCATTCATTCATTCATTCATTCATTCATTCATTCATTTATTTATTTATTTATTTATTTACACACACAAGAAATTTATTGTCTGTCCAGACACAAATTTTATCTGGAGGGTGTGCAGACTTTTGCACTCAGCTGTATGTACAAAAAAAACACAATGTAGACACATTAAAAACTTACAAAATCTAATAAATCTCTGAAGTTCTTTGGTGTTACAAATAAAACAAAAAACAAAACAAATATACTTGAATATATAAAATATCCCTATGCTAGGAATCTTCTATTTTTCACTCTGGGGGTGCAAACTTTCGCACTGCAGCATATGTAAGTGTTTAAAGTCTGTGATCATTGTGGTCATGCTGCAAAAGTTCACCTCAAATGACCACAAAGCAGAAGTTCGACTCAAATGACCACAAATGACTGGACTTGTTTAGAAGTTAGCGCACTAACGCTTAAGAAAGAAAACAAAAATTTGCGAATGCACTTTAATTAAATAACCACATTAAAAGAAAACCAGCTGAAAAACGTTGATAAGTTTTTGAGAGTTTTATCTTCCCAGCGATTCCCGCTGTATTTCTAAAACCCGAGCCGCAATTTAACTTCGTCTGTAAAACCCGGCTATACGTCATTAGCCGCTAATGGACTCCATTAGTTCATTATGTGTGTCATTGACTTTAACTGCATAATTTGGCACTTTTAGAGAGAGAAAGAGAGAAAGAGAGAGAGAGAGAGAGAGAGAGAGATCATTCGTACTTCTTTCACAAAAAGTTATAGCTAAATAGCGCGAAAAGAAAAACAGCTCATAACTAGCACAATTAGCGAGCACCTCTTCAGCCGGGTGTTAAGCAGCGAGGTGACGAATGCGCTTCAATAAAACAACACTAAAGATAACGGAAGCTGCCTTCACTTCCTGCGCTTTAATGAACGAGCGATTCAATACGGAGGAGTGAATTCAACCCATCAGCCAGAGCCAGAGGGAACTAGCGTAGAGCAAGGACGCTAAACACAATGAGAGAGAAGGAAAAAAACGAAAAGAGCGAGAGGAAGAATCTCAGCAGATACGGAGATAAATCTGTGAGGACAAAATGCAGCAGGTGTCTCACACACACACACACACACACACACACACACACACGCTACGTTTCTGTTAATCGAGCAACAGTCTTTAAAATCTACACAGCTCACAAAAAACAGTGTGCTAAAAAAAGCTAGCTTAAGTTAATTAGTTAAGTTAATTATTATAATTAATAATAATAATAAAAAGCTAGCATGGGCTTCTTGTTAGCTAAACATGCTAAACAGCTGTGAAGTTACCTCAGTGAAGTTACCTCAACAGCATGAGGCTTTACTCAGCCGTTATGCTAAGAGCAGCCACCTGTGCAACCTACAAATTCTTTCTTTCTTTCTTTCTTTCTTTCTTTCTTTCTTTCTTTCTTTCTTTCTTATTTTCT
>NC_080738.1:2429836-2439836 GCF_019097595.1 Hemibagrus wyckioides | reverse complement strand
ACGAAAAAAAAGTGTGCTCGAGCCACTCGAAGAATGCCAGGCCACTTTTTTTTGCCGCCTCGTATCACACAAGGGCACTCGAGTTTGATTCGGAACGCAGCAGAGGCAGACTTCAGCCTCGAGGTTAGAGAAACACGACAACTACCTTGGCAGGCACTTGACTCAGAGGTCCGAGTCGTGGCTGGGGTTTTGGTGAGAGTGAGCGTGGTGAGCGTGACCACTTTGGTAATCAGAGTCGGGGCTCTCTTTAACACGGCTAAGTCGCTTGATAAACGAGGAACGATGCAAAAACGAGCGACTGTTTAGGCAAACGAGAGCACAAATGATCACATGACCCTAAACTCAATCCAGGAAAGCCGCCAGTGAGATAACCACCTAGTGACCATACACAGTACACTACAGTGCAGTTCTTCTCTTAGCAGCTCATGCTAGCTATGCTTTCGCGCCCCCTGAGGCTCAGCCTGGTAGTGCCGCGATTCGAACCCAAGAGCTCCTGATTAGCAGACATGGGTTGCTCCAGGTCATAACTTGAATGGTGGTGGAGGTGTTGAGTTTGGAGAAGAGAAAGAGAGTGGACGAGAGCGAGGTGACACTGGAGAAAGAAGAAAAAAGAATGTGGAAATTGACCTTGTGTTTGTTTCATGCTGCAGGCAGATAGACCAAGATTTGAGAACAGCGGTGCTTCACTTTGGACTCAGAGAGTGACTTGGTGATAAAACAGCATGAGGAGGGCTTCTGTGGGACACTCACACACTCTCACACACACTCTCACACACACACACACTTTATACTTAGCTTCACCGCCTCTATTATTCATTCAGTGCTATCTATCATATCCATAACACCCTAAACTGACCTTGGGGAAGAAGAAGAAAGAAATATCTAGTTTATTTTGTGTGTGTGTGTGTGTGTGTTTTCCTCAGTACCTCACCTCTACCCCTCCCCAGCATAGTGGTTTATTCCACTCATTTTGGTCTCTCCATCTCAAATTAGGCGTCAGCAGCAATTTCGTGGTCACCACTTAAAGATCTAAAGTGGTCTGTCACTCTTCATAAGCCGAAGCATTGCCTCAACACTACGCTGGCGTTTTGTCCTTTTTAATGCTAAACGGCTGGCACAACATGCAAAATGCTAACAGCATCCAAAACAATCCGAAGCATCAGTTAGCATAAGCATCACAGAGGTTAGGCTGACTGGAATTGATCTTATTTTTAGCTGAAAGTCGTCACGGAACAAAAAACGTAACCTTCTCCATCTGGAATGAAACTTCAGCCAGAGCTATTTTTAAAGTCGACGAATTGCATATCCGAAGTGTTGTGTCACCTTCTTTTATTAGCAAACTCCTCATCAGTGCCAGGGTTAGCTCAACATAAAGCGCTATAAGCATTAGCAAAAGACGACACAAGCAACACATGCTTCCTCTGCGAAGTTTTATCCGCCCTCTTTTGCATACAAGAGCTCACAGACATCCCTGATTGGCTAACCTTGCTATGATTGACAGGAGAAATAGAATACGCCCCCTCCCACAATGAGATCATTTCCTCTTAACTTCCAACAATGAGGCACTGTGGGGTTCAGTAGTCACTCAGGAGGCTACAGGAGATGTTTATTTGTTTTTTAATGTAAGGAGTCTCCAGTGTCAGAGGTAAAGCTGCAGCTTTAAGCTTTCTGACAGGACAGAGACAAATATAAACATTCCACCTGATGACCAAATTCAATTGCAGTTTTAGAGAAGTATAGAAACAAAGAACACAAATGATAAAGGTTACAGTTAAGTTACTATTTATCCCTAATGAGCAAGCCTGAGGCAACGGTGACAAGAAAAACTCCCTGAGATGATCTGAGGAAAAAACCTTGAGAGGAACCAGGCTCAGAAGGGAACCTCATCCTCATTTGAGTGACACTGGACAGTAAATAATGTAAATGTAAATGTTGATAGTGTCCTTTCTTCAACGAAAAGCTACAGAAGAACTAATAAGTCAGTGTAAGCACTAATTCCTTCATGCCGAAGGCTGCCTGATGCAACGGCATAATAGTCTCCAAGTGGTTCTATTCACAGCAGTCCCCTGGGTCACAGACTGTCCATTCAGATCTTTCCCCAGCAGCAGTGACCACCACCTAGCCATGAGACTCCAACCAGGGGTAGATTGTCTGGATGGATCAGGCAGGTCCAGAAAGAAGAAGTGGTCACACTGGAAACTCAGAACACTGGAAGCTCGGGAGAAGCAAATGCTGTTTGCTTCAAAAAACGAAACTTATCTTACCCTTAACCTCAATTTTGTCTCTCTTTTTTTTTGATAACAATTTATTTGTAATGTTGTCTGAAGTCATTAAAGGCCAAATTGGTAACACAAACTGAATCGACCCCAATTACGAAGGCCAGCGAGGGATTAGAGCGCAAAATCAGAAGATAAAGCATGACTAATTTCGATCATGCTGATATGACGAGGTAGGAGAGTGCCGTAGGAAAGTGTTCATCTTTCACTCGCCTTAATCCCTACTTGATTGCATTCACAGTTGCATGCTGGGAAGGAGCCAGATTCTATACGGGAGATGACATCACTCCAGGAATGAAGGCATACATTCATTAGAAGGGACCAGTTGCCAAAGACCCACGGACTACCGTATGGAACCATATGCTTATTTAATTAGCATATGCAAATGGTTTGGGTTTGTTTTTTTCTGTTTAATTGAACAGCCTGATAATTAAAAGGGCAGTTTATCAGTATTTGGGCAAAACATAGCTAGGAGGTTTTAGCACTTTGGCATCCATAATGGAAGACAGAAATTACAGTCCTGTATATATGGAAAATTCCGGTCATCCGAGACTGACAGAAATTGGACGGTTACCCACAGTGTATCACAGAATCATTAGCAAACAAAACTCTTATTATGAGCCTGGACATGGAATTTGAATCTATATCCCATAGATTTTCTCTCGAGGTAAAGACTAAGGAAAGTGCTAAAGCCAGTAACACAAGCCATCAAAAGAAATTCAACCCTGTAAAAGAATGCTATAAAGTGGAGGATAAACCATCACAACCTCAGAGGGTTCACTACAAAAACCCCAGCCAGTGAGTGGAACGCTACAAAAACCATAAATACAGCTTATAGTCTGCTGAAAAACCATATAAAAGTCTATAGAGTGCTGAAATATTATGGGCAGAGCAACAGAGTGAGGAAAGCAGAGAGATAGAAAGGTTTGACATAATAGCAATAATAATAATTTAAATGAATTATAATGAACCAAAGGTCACTATTCAAATCTGGAAAATGAAGCAAGGACAGAAATAGTGACCAAACTAACAATCAGGTTGGATTGTAGAGTCCTTCAAATGCTACTGTGTGATTAAATTTCTGTTTCAAGCACACTTGATGAAGAAATCCCATTGACCCTGAACAGGATACAGCGCTTACTGAAGAGGAATTGATGATTTAAATGTCTAAGGAAGTCTAAGCAATGTCCGACCCTCACCAGTCCCTCCGGAAGACCTGAGATAGGAAGTGTGAGGATTTAAACAAGTACAATAAATTGAACTTTTTATATCTAACTAAATGTTTCAAACGTCAAAGATACCAGAGGTTAAAACCTTGCCTGGGGCAAGTCCATCTCCAAACCTTGCAACCTGAGCAAATTTAAATTTCACTTACTGAAGACAAAAAAAACGCCATGAGGTAAAATCATGAAGATGGTGTAGCAGGGTGGACTATAGGGAAGATTTCTAAGCTAATGGGTGAGGGGTAAGGGGTAAGATTAGTGCTTAGGTAGGCATGAATAGTTGGGCAGATACATCAAGTAGACCCTAAACAACTGGTCATCAATGGCAAAGATTTTAACCCAGTACTTAACATGGCAATTGTAGTTACAGATGAAATTGTAGACTTTAATCCCATACTTTTTACTAAAAAATTTAAATCCAATATGCTGCCACAGCCAAAACTTGAATGATCAAGAATGATCTACAGACAATATGGGGAACTTTTTTCAGCACTCTGTATTTAGGTGGAACTTTGCACTCCTTCATACCTAAACAGCAACTTCTGCCTCACTACTCCAGTAATTAGATACTCCATTATTTAAAAAGCACCCCAAATACCCCAGACCTCCTTTACAGCTCAGCTCCGAAATGATCAAGATCTCATCAAAAGCCGGTAATTCTCTTTTGTAAAAGACAAAAACAACCCGGGGGATTTATTCATATTTATGCAAACAGGATGGAGTATGCATGATATCATAGAACTCAAACTTTTTCCGGCGGCTGCTTTTAGCCATCAAAGAACTGACTTTTTACTCTTTTCTTTCTTTAGATTCATTCTGTAACCACATTGGAATACATTCTACTTTCATACACCAGACATCATGAGGGTGGTGGTAGCTCAAGTGGTTAAGGCTCTAAGTGTTGATTGGAAGATCAGAAGCCTTTATTCTCGCCACACATACCTTATAGCAGAATGGAATTATTTTCTTTGCATATCCCTGCTGAGGACGTTGGGGGTCAGGGTACAGGGGCAGCTATGATGCAGCACTCCTGGAGCAGAGAGGGTTAACTGTTGCTCAATTGCCCAACAGTGGAAGTTGGCAGTGCTGGTGCTTGAACCCGACCTTTCAATAAACAAGCCAGTGCCGTTACCATCTGAGCTAACTCTGCCACTGTTGGGCCCCTCAACCACCACCCCCAGCTCCAGGGGCATTGCATCATGGCTGACCCTGAGCTCTGACCCCAACCCTCCAAGGATAGGATACATGAAGAAAGAAGAATATCACTGTGCAGAAATGTATATGTGACAAATAAAGTTTTAATTTAACTTATGAGATCCTCTCTAAACCGTTTGACTGTGAGAGACCGTGTTTATGATTAACAAGTGCTTTCAAGCAATCTTAAACACAGTGATAAATGAAGAGTTTTGTTGGAGCTTATCATCGTGTTGTACCTCCTTAATGCCTTAAATAGTTCCCAGTAACTCCATACCAGGAGGTCAGAGTTACAACAAAACATAGCTGCATCCTTGAAAGCTAGTCTGTTGTTCATTATCAGTGCGTTCAAGTCCTCCTGGGAAGTTTATCTTCTCTGTTCCCCCAGACATCCTGGTGTTCAAACAGTCCTTGTGAAGTCTTGCCAATCACTCAGTGTCGAATCAGTGGTTCAGAATTCATTCGCATGGCCTGTTTATTTGCCGTCGATTATCAGAATTTTTATTAACCTTTCTGCACATGGATCCACACATGAAATCTTGCATCTCCCAGGTGCTTTCCAGCGTTCCTGATAGTTCGGATCATTCATTAACATCCAAAAAAGGTTGAAATGAGGCGCCCTTAGAACATTTCTCTTTCTTGTTAGAAGTCAAGGTTACAGCATCAGCGCCTCCGTGGAGCTGGTATGAATAATGCGAGCGACATCATAGCGTTTCCGCCACGGGGCGAAGCCAAATCGCTCGCTCTTTAGTAGCGCTGATGTGAAAGAGGCCCAAAGGCAGCCGCTAAACTTTACACACACGTGCAAATTGTTCAATAACGTGATGCTAATCTGTTAAACACTTGTATGAAAAAGCCATTGATTGTAAGCGGAGAGGACAAACGTGGGAGTTCTGTCGGAATGCCGGTTGTCGTTCCTGAAGTGATATGTTTTTACACCCAGTCGAGCTGAAAAAGCAGACACACTATCAGCTCCCATCGAGTGGAAACACGGTGACTTGTCTGTTAAGAAAGGACGGCTCTCATTCCTAATCAACATCACTCCGAAGCCATCAAGCTCCGTCGGATTTCGAAGCAGGACAAGGACCACGGAGGACATTGTTCCGTATCATCGCGGAGCCATGTGATAAGTCTGGAATTCTCTTCACTTTCGGATGTTAATCGGTACGAAGTTTTGTTTTTCTCCTCCTTTCCCTTCTTTCTTTTCCAGTTCAGTGAACCATACGAAAACCATAAGTACAGGCAAACATGTTGCTGTTTCCATAGCAACAGCTTATTCGCAGGGACATATCCAGCCAAATCGTTGGAAGGTGTAGGAGAAATGTGTTTGTTCGAGTTTCCAGTGTCAGAGGTAAAAGTTTAAAAGTGTTTCAGTTTCCCGGAGTTTATTCCTGGGAATGTTTGGCAATGTTTATAATCTGTAGAGTAACTATAAATGGATAAAAAGTACAACCTGTCATTTTTTTATTGATGTTGGTAGAGGAACAAATCTTTTGCTCCCTCTCTCACTTCTTTTCTTTTCCCTAACCCCTTCTGAATGGAATTCCGTGACTCTGGAACCCGTTTTTTCCGGAGCCGACACACAGAGCCGTCGCTCGGAGTTGAACAGGTGCCTGGATGTTTTTTTCCGTCTCGCCTGATGCAACTTAAAGGAAAGGAGAAGCGAGGGACGCGTCCTAAACGCAAAAAAAAAAACGTGAGACTGAAATATCGGATTTAATCTCCGCAAACACCCGCGGGATGAAAAACACCTGACGCAGCAGGAGCACCGGCGACGACGGAGACAGAGACGGTGGTGGCGATGATGCGAGCAAAACCAGGGAGGCAAACAGAAGCGGAGGGAAGAGAGAGAGAGAGAGAGAGAGAGAGAGAGAGAAAGAAAAGATTTATGATCCGCAGAAGATAAATTATTTATCTGAACTTGATAACAGGCATTAATAAAAAGCAAAGAAGGAGAAAGGATGAGCCAGAATCACCTGCATTAATCAGTGTGTGTGTGTGTGTGTGTGTGTGTGTGTGTGGTTTAGCGACATGTATAATCAAAGTTGCTGTCATAACCTGCAAATGACTGATGTGTTTATTCCCACACACACACACACACATACACATAATGCCCTCTATCACTGACATTTCTCTAGCACATATGCATGCAAATTCCCCATAACCTCCACCACACACACACACACACACACACTCGCAGGAGTAGGTGTGTTTGCCACAGCATGTTACTACACCAAGCTCCATCTCACTCTAATGAGAAAGGATGATGAAACACACTGTTCTACGGCACGATGCGAAATTGCGTAACCTGCCTACTGATGAGTCACTCTGGGACACACACACACACGCACACACACACACACACACACACACACACACACGCACACACGATTCCCCCGATCCGCTCACACAGTAGACATCAGGTTTTGAAATGCAAGCCACCGCAACAGAGCTCGAGAGATACTTCTAAACTTGGAAGCTCTTCTACAGCATACAAGTGTGTGTGTGTGTGTGTGTGTGTGCCCACATGTGTAAGAGTGTGTGTGTGTGTTTGTGAGTGTGAGTAACACATCACTACCGTCACCATGCTTTTCCCAAAATTGCATTTTGACCCTTCTCTCTCTCTCTCTCTCTCTTTCTTCTTCTCCAGCTGGCAGGAAGTGAAATGTCGATACAGAGAACTGAGACGAAGTCCAAAGAGCGACTACAGAGACACGGCAAGGCGAGAAGGAAGGAAATAAAGAGAAGAAGAAAAGAAAAGAAAGAAGCAATTGACAAAGAAAGAAAGAAAGAAAGAAAGAAAGAAAGAAAGAAAGACTAAACAATAAACTGTTATCAACATCAGCTACTTTGTTTTTTACTACTTAGCAAGCTCATGCTAACAGAGCAGGTATGGTGTAAGCGTTAGTGTGAGTCGCTATCTGCACCTGATTTAGCAGAATTAGCATCACAGTGAAATGCTATAAAAAATAAACCAGGCAGATCATCTGCTGTAAACTAGCTTTGTAGCTAACATGGCTAGTCTGTGCGTGATTAGCTGTATGGTGAACTTTTGAACTTGATCTTGTTGAGATTTAAAGGTGTGAAGTTTCTGGGTGTGTTGGAGTTCGGCGCTCAGCCGTGTGAAGTGTCGCGTTGGAGAATTCATGCTAGCAGCGTTCCACTTTTATTAAAGGTCATATTTTGATGTGAACAGAGCACAGCAGCGCTAATGCACATACATCACGCTAATAACGCTGATCTCACGGACCATGATCCTCTGCTCTTTACCCTGATAATCACTGTCCTCCGTCACCCACAATGCACTGCAGCATCACTCACACACACACACACACACACTGGGAGGATTAGAGAGACCTCAACTCTCCTGAGGACGCACACACACACAGGCATAGACTGTTTGGAGATTGATGTTATTGCTGAGAGCGAAGTCAGTGAGAGAGAGAGAGAGAGAGAGAGAGAGAGAACCAGAGTGAAAGAAAGACAAAGACAGAAACGGACAGACAGAGGGACAGAGATGGGAGACAGATAGAGAAAAAGAGACAGAGACAAAGAGAAGAGGGAGACATAGAGAAAGTGAGAGAAACACAGGGTGACAGAGGGAGAGACATACAGTTAAAGTTGAACTAGAGAGACAGAGAGAATCAGAGAGACAGGTATGGAGAGAGACAGATGGCGTGACATACAGAGAAAAAGAGACTTAAAAAGACAGATGTAGTTAGAGAGACAGACAGATAGAGAGGCACAGAAAGACAGGTAAGGACAGAGAGAAAAATATAGAGAGACTGACATGCAGACAGAAAGAGAGACAGACAGGCTAAGAGGCAGAGAGAGAGAGAGAGAGAGAGACTGACACAAAGAGAGACATACAAACAGACAGTGAGAGACAGACAGAAAGCAAGAGAAACAGACAGAGAAAGAGAGGCAGAAAGATGTACAGACAGACAGATTTACAGTGAGACAGACAGCCAGAAAGTGAGATGAACAGACAGACAGAGAAAGAGAGACAGACAGGAACCAATAGAGAAAGACACAGACAGACAAACAGATGTAGAGAGAGATGGGCAGACAGACAGGCAGATAGACAAAGAAAAAGAGACAGACAGAGAAAGAGAGACAGATAGACAGAAAAAGAGACAGACTGGGACTGATAGACATAGAGAGAGACAGAAAGAAAAACAGATGTAGAGAGAGAGAGAGAGAGTGAGTGACAGGCAGACAGATGTACACACAGACAGACAGATAGGGGCCGATAGAGAAAGAGACTGAGAGAAAAAGAGATGTAGAGAGAGACAGACAGACAGACAGGGGGCAATAGAGAAAGAGAGAGAGAGAAAAAAACAGATGTAGAGAGAGACAGGCAGACAGACAGACAGGGGGCAATAGAGAAAGAGAGAAAAACAGATGTAGAGAGAGACAGGCAGACAGACAGACAGACAGACAGACAGCAGTACTATACAGAGCAGTACTATAAATACAGTAGTGAGAGCAGAGATGATTATTATGGGATGTTCATTGCTGCAGTAAAAGCTGCTTGAATAATAATCAGACTGAAGTCACCTTGATAAAGGAGCAGGCTTTACCACTCTGAGAGCACTGAGGGTCCCTACACAGGCTGCCTACAGAGGGAGCATCCTGCTGACTGGAACACAACCAGGAAACTGAGCATGTGTAAGGAAATATACATGGAGCTGAAGCGCAGCATCTGTCATAACACAAGCTTCACAACAAGCTGTGTGTGTGTCTGTGTGTGTGTGTGTGTGTGAATAAACCGCAGCAGCTCTTTTCAACCAATCCATATCTAATGCAAAAAACATGGACTTCTTCAAAGATACACGCAACAGCACAGCACGGCTGTGTGTGTGTGTGTGTGTGTGTGTGTAAAGTCCATATCTGCAATTTTTGCATTAATTCCATGAAAAGGAGTTCATTTTCAAACCAAATTAATTTTCTTCCCTTTGAAGAATTCAGTGTGTGACTGCAGAGTGAGTGTGTGTGTGTGTGTATGTGTGTGTGTGTGTGTGTGTGTGTGTGGCACACACTTACCCACAGTGAGCTGTCCTGTGAGCTGTCCGAGGTCGTTCCGCGCGTTCACTGTCACGTTCCGGTCTGACTGCAGGATCAGCGGACTGTCCTACACACGCACACACACACACACACACACACACACACAGTAAATTTGAGACTTATACAGAAATATAGACCAAGAAAGAAAGGAAGGAAGGAAGCAGTGAGGTAACGAATGCAGAATGATGTCACGCTGGTTGTCAGGTCTGTCTAAAACTCAGTACTGTGTGTGTGTGTGTG